>NW_019743656.1:4654756-4679077 GCF_002891405.2 Cryptotermes secundus
GGGCAACTTTTTTCATCGATTTTATGTTACAAAATTACATTATTTTCAGCATCTCATTCTGTTAACATACCAATGGTTGCATATCACACCCTTCTATCAATCTGTTTCATTTAAACTGTAGTGCTTTAGAAGACGACTGGATTTACGTAAGCTTTTCAAAAATGTCTCCCTGCACGTCAGCAGAACGCGTCGTATGCGTATGAACCACACTTGTAGCATTTCACAGTTCCACATGTTTGTTTCTTATTGTCATCACCGCGTCCAGAATACGTTCGAGCAATGCTTCACATGTTTGTACCTTTACCTGGTACACAATGTCCTTCATCCAGTCCCAAATGCAATAATCTAACGGTGTTAGATCTGGTGACTTGGGAGGCCAGGCATTACAGCCTCCGCGACCAATCCACTGCTGTGGGAAATGCCGATCCAAGTGAGCTGCTACTGCACGGGAGAAGTGAGGAGGCGCCCCCATCATGCTGAAAGTACATCCGGCATCTTGTTGCCAGAGGAACATCTTCAAGTAACTGTGGTAATTCTTCTNTCATCCAGTCCCAAATGCAATAATCTAACGGTGTTAGATCTGGTGACTTGGGAGGCCAGGCATTACAGCCTCCGCGACCAATCCACTGCTGTGGGAAATGCCGATCCAAGTGAGCTGCTACTGCACGGGAGAAGTGAGGAGGCGCCCCCATCATGCTGAAAGTACATCGGGCGTCTTGTTGCCAGAGGAACATCTTCAAGTAACTGTGGTAATTCTTCTAAGAAGTGGAGGTAAATCTCACCAGTTAAGCGGCCAGGAAAAATGAACGGCCCGATTAGCTGATCATACAGAACACCACACCAGACATTGAATCGGTGTTGAAAATTCGATTCTATCATGGCACGGGGATTATTGTCTGCCCAAACATGTAAGTCGGGACTGTTGTTGACTCCGTCCCATGTAAACTGTGCCTCATCGCAGAACATTATAAAGAGGTACAACTTCCGATTTCCATTTAACCAGTTGCAGAACTGCAGACAAAGAGCACAGTCTCCTGGTTGTAGGTGTTGTACTTGCTGTAAATGGTAAGGATGCAGCCTGTTCTCATGAAGAGTCCTCCACGCCATGGACTGAGAAACACCGAACCGCTGAGCTAGACGTCTTGTACTGGCACGCGGACTGCGCTCTGTGGCATCGAGAATGTTTTCTTCTTCTCACAATTCATGTTGAGGATTTCGTTCGTATTGTATACGAATGCTGGGGAGAGAACAAGTTTGTCTTAATGTGTTGAATGTATTGCTAATGGATTTAAGATTCGGAATCCTGCGATTAGAATAATGCTGGTGATATTCGGCAGCAGCAGCTCTCACATTTCCATCACATACACCCAAAACAAACACCATATCGGCATATTCCTCAGTGGAAAATGTGTACGGCATCTTAACTTCACAAAGTCACCAACACAAATCTATTGTTACTCCGTAACTATTGAAAATTGACCACAAGTTTATAAGGAAATTTTGCAGGAAATAACCCCAGGAATATGTACCATAAGCTGGGGTAAAACTTCGTGAATCACCCTGTATAGTGCAAATATATTTACTTTTGTTTTATTAGCAAAACCAAACAAGTTGCCTCATCCAGTATTGCTTATGAGATATGGATGCTTGGGTTGCTTTTGAGTAAGGACTCCAACTACCTTGAATGAGGTTTTTCATTGTTTTCTTTAGCCCCTTCAGGCAGATGCCAGGATAGTACCCAAAATTAGGCAACAGCTGCTTCCTTCTGTTTCGTTTTCAATTCACTGTTCATTTGTCATCCTTCAATTTGATGCTGTACAGTCTTGAGTTTCTGACAGTATTTTTTTTAATCCATAAATAAATTAAAGAAAATGTAAACAAAATACACTGAAAGCCAGAATGTTTTATTACAAAATTTAAATATCGGAAAGTTCCGACATTCACAACTTAAGTGGTAAAAACTTATCATGTAACAGTTATTACACAGCGGATTTTTGTTTGTTTCATACTTCAATTAATGACACTTCCCAGGTTCATAAATTATATACTTTTAAATTGAAGAGTGTCTGAGTGATGAATTGGCCATTGCCTACTTTCATGCTGTCTCATCATTTGCTTGTGGAGACTGACAACAACATTAAAGATACTGTTATTTGTCAAAACACTTAGTAGCCTTACAGCAAAATGCAGTGAAAGCATGACACATTTTCTTGGATCTGTGGTGTATACAAACATCAGATTGGTTTCCAGCTCATCTCCCCGAACAAGCAGAACCAATACAAGTGGTGGTGGCGGTGGCAGGAGCCTGTTGCAGCGGCGGATCAAGGTGGAAGCAGAGGAGGAGGTCAGTGACATCTTCCCTTCCTCTTGCACGACCACAGGGAGCAGCTTCACAGCATCAAGTGGTGGACAGAATTTCCAGCAGCTCACTAACAACATCACCATGCCCAAGACTACTAATTCAACATACTCTGGCAGACATATCACGGCAGCCACTCTGTCAGATCTCGACGGTATCGACATGATGAATCTCCCTGTAGATCTGGATGAGTCACCAAATGATCCCATGGATATAAATCTCGATGATATCAAGTTAGTAATCTGTCTCCATATACTTAAATTGTGCTGTTAACAAGATGGTGCTACTGTATCATTTGTATCCTCAAAATAAATTGCGTGTGAATAATTTCAGAGTTTGTTCTAATTTTGTAAGGTGCTCTTATTTAATGTGCTTCCCTTTACTATCATCCAGACAACAGAAGGAAAAAATAGAAATCTTTTTGCTTTAATATGTTGGTATATCTTAGTGGTTTGCTCAGTTTGTGACCAGGAGGCTAAAGATAAGGAAGTAAACTTGTTTTGGTGGGATTAATTTCTGTAAGTAAAGTTATTTATGTGCGTAAATAACCACCAAGCCATGAGAAATACAGGTATAGCTTCATGCCTGGCTGTCCTTGGATGGAAATGAATGGTCAGCTTCATTGTTCAGTCACTTGACCCCCACAAAAAGAAGGCCCAGTGCCAATTTAACGGGAGGGTCAATGAACCTCAGAGTCTGTCTGTACGCTGTGAGAAAATGAAAATGTATTGTCCCTGTTAGTACTCAAAAACATTTCTGATTCCTCTAGCCCCGAGCCTAGTCACTATACTGACCGAGCTAAGTAAAGATTCTGTACAGTGTTAACATTCAACATGTTGCCTGTCATCATGATATTTTGTAATTGTATACTTTTTTTAATTTTCAAGTAATTGTATTTCTTTATTGTTGTAAAGGTTAACCCTATCTGTACTATGTATGTAGATTTGGTGGACTCCTGATTATTGTTCAGGGTTTGTGAGAAATGAATTTCTCCAGATAACTAGTAAAAGAAATATGCAACTAACTTGTGGATAAGAATATACAAAATTATGCATACATTTATAAGTGTCTTTTACTCAGATGCTGTTGGTGGAAACATGAGTGTGGTTTCTGAGAAGCTTTTGTCATTTCTACACATGAAAAAAAAAAAAGCAAAGGAATCTTTCTTGAGTTTCCAAGTACATATTCAAACATGAAGAAAGAACTCAATCTGTTTTTTACTTGTTCTCTTTTAAAAAACAATTTTGCATGATGGAGTTTACCTTTCGACTTTGGTCACACCAGTCAGTTTCCTAAGCAGTGCTCTCGGACAATATGCCGCCATTAATTGGGAGTCCACTGTATATGTTGTTATACATATTAGGTTGGTTGGTTTATGTTAGTTTAGGTTTCAGGTGTATGTACACAGCCTTTGACACTCCTTTACTCTAAATTAGTGGAAAGAAACTCTACAGAAAGGGCTAAAGTGAGTATCCCATTTCATGCAGACCAACACCTGAGCTGATGCAAGAGACACACGCCTGTTTTTTCTCATTGATACGAGACGTGATCTGCTCAACGCCAGACCATCGTATGAGTCTTGCAACATTGGAGGACCGGCTGAAAGCCTGGCAAGAGAATCCGATTTCCCCTCTCAATGACTGGTACTGCAGAGCTGCTGACTCGTGGCTCCTTATGCTTCCCTCTGCTATCAGCTTCTTGTCAGGAGACTTTCCAGGTGTGTGGGCCATTCATATCCCTAGATACAGTTCTGATTCGTTGCAGTAACATACAGAGGGCACTGAAAGCAACTTTATGTGTAATATTCTGTCTATATGTGCTTTCATTAACATTTTCCTGTTCATTCCTAGGGACAGTCTACCAGTGACTTACTTTTTTTGATGTACTAGTATGCATTTTTATGCCCTTGATGGTTGCTTAGTATGTGTCATGTACAAATTGTCATCTTCAAAATTTATGCAGAATCTTAGAGATTTTTTTAGCATCAGTGGTTTTTTTTTTTTTTGGTGCTAGTGGGATGGGACTAAGTTCCTTGTAGGCCGTGCCATAGCTCAAGCAGTTAGTCGCTGGCTTCCCACCGCGGTGGCCCAGTTCGATCCCAGGTCTGGTCAAGTGGGATTTGTGGTGGACAAAGTGGCGCTGGGGCAGGTTTTCTCCAAGTACCCTGGTTTTGCCAGCTAATCTTCATTCCACCAATCGCTCCACAATCACCCTCACCTATCATCTGGGGCTGGTACAATAGGCCAGAAGTGGCTGCAGTACAAGGGACTTAGTCCCACCCCACTAGCGACAAAAAAAAGTCCCTTGTACTGCGGCCACTTCTGGCCTATTGTACCAGCCCCAGATGATAGGTGAGGGTGATTGTGGAGCAATTGGTGGAATGAAGAGTGGCAGGGGAAATGGAAGTATTCGGAGAAAACCTGCCCCAGCACCACTTTGTCCACCACAAATCCCACTTGACCAGACCCGGGATTGAACCCGGGCCGCTGCGGTGGGAACGCAGCAACTAACCGCTTGAACTATGGCGCGGCCTCTTAGCTTCATTCACTTCCAGACCAAAATCTAAACATTTGGAGACAGGGTGACTGTGGCTGAGAAGTGACAGATGTTAACAGAAATGTACAGTTCTCCATTATTTAAGGAAGTAACAGTTCCATGTACTGAAGATTATGCAAGGGCAGTGGAATACATAATGGTTAACTCTACAGGGTAAGTGTAATTAGTGGCAAATGTGTTTTGTCAGATGATCAGTTGAGCTTTAAGTTATGAGGCAAGAAGTTACCAGAAGGCCACACATTCATCTGATTCAGCCCTGTTCAATTATTGTACACCTGTCCCTGGACTTACACCATTTCAACTTACCTGAATTTGATATTACACCACTGCACACTAATTTTTTATTTAATATTTGAAATGAAGACAAAAAATAAAGAAATTGTTTGTCTAAAACAAAAGATTAGGATTGATAAATGGCTAAAGTGAATGGTAGTAATTTTAATATAAATATGTATTTTTTGGTGAAAATTGAAAGTTGTGAAATCAAAGGAGTAATGAAAATGAGTAAAACTTTTGAATTACACAACCATGTTTTGGTATGCATGTGTTGCCTAAGTCTGGTTATACCTGTACCACCTTTTTCATAATTTGTGTGCACCTTAGGAAGCACATATTTCCCAGCACCCTACCTAAGCTAAAATCCACAAACACTGAAATCCAATGAGTATGTATCTAGATCTTTTAGTGCCAGTCTGTATTATGTCAGTACAAATACCCATTCCCCTAACAAAGCATTACAGTGGAACTCTTGATTTAAGGTTTTCCCTCATTTAATATTCAATTTCAATGATCCAAAATCATTAATTACAGTGTTAAATTATCTAAGTTTAAGATGTTCTTCAACTTAGTGCTCAAGTAGTGTTTCGCTGTACCAGTGTACAAAGAAGTTACAACATCTTCCTGTATTTCTGCAGATGCACAACCTGAAGACTTTGTGCCTTACGTTGAGTACAAAGCCAACTTACAGACGTATCAGTGGATAGGGGCAGGTCGCGACTCGGACTCTCATCTCCAACCATTGTGTCAGCATTGGCTAGACCATCGTGATGAAATGACCGCTCGGCCCACAAAGGAAGACGAGGTGGAGGAGGAAACGGGAGAGGGCATCGGAGAGGAGAGAGTATCTTCTCCTCCTCCTCCTCGCTGTCCGACCACATGGGTTGTGCATCCCACCACTCCTGAAGAAAAAGAGTGCTTTAGGGAACAGGTATGTCACAAGTGTAGCATGTCTTCTATACTCTTAGGAGTTCAGTAACTTACACTCTACTCATATTCAATTACACACATAGCTTCCTCAGTCTGCTCAGTCAATATAGCGACAGGCTACAGGCTGGACAGCCAGGGTTCAATTCCCAGCTGAGGCAAGAGATTTTTCTTTTCTCCTCAGTGTCCAAACAAGCTGTGGAGCCCACCTCACCTCATATTCAATTGGTACCAGGGGCTCTTTCCCTGGGTGTTAAAGTGGACGGTGCTTGAACCTAATCACTCACCTTGATCTACTGCTGTTGTCAGCGGTGAAGCAATACCTCCGTTCACCCACACATCTTCATGGCATAGTGCTTTATTAATTAATCACAGGAATGACTAGATCACTGCCTGCATCTTCAAGGTACAAGAATCTTCTTCTGCCTTGAAGAAGACATCACAGAAGACATGTGGATATAGATAGAAGACTAAAGGAAGCATCAGCAAAGTTGACGCATTTCACTTGTGAGAATGTAATTGATAGCAAGAGTTAACGTTCCGATAGTGGAGACTATGAAGATTAGAGTTTTTTGGGATGTGATGCCACATAGTTCAGTAAATTGTTACCAATATTTTGGAGAAACATGCAGGCACCATCTTCAGGGTAGACTAAAATGTTGATAAGACTACCAGACTATGCTGCATTACGTCCCAGAAGACAGTAGTCAGTATTTAGCGAAACCCCATTTNCCTTGAAGAAGACATCCCAGAAGACGTGGATATAGATAGAAGACTAAAGGAAGCATCAGCAAAGTTGACGCATTTCACTTGTGAGAATGTAATTGATAGCAAGAGTTAACGTTCCGATAGTGGAGACTATGAAGATTAGAGTTTTTTGGGATGTGATGCCACATAGTTCAGTAAATTGTTACCAATATTTTGGAGAAACATGCAGGCACCATCTTCAGGGTAGACTAAAATGTTGATAAGACTACCAGACTATGCTGCATTACGTCCCAGAAGACAGTAGTCAGTATTTAGCGAAACCCCATTTAAGCTTTCCTTGGGGATTGCTGTGGTCATTGAAGTTGAACATTAGATGGGGGTTTAATTGTAGTTGGTGAGTAATATTGTGCAGTTGTATTATGGTTCCTACATATTTCTTTTAAAACTGATGTGAGGTAGATCATCTTGATATGTCTTATCTTTTGATAGGAGAGGCTTCGTTATGAGAATCCACACCGAGCCTTCACATTCCGAATGCACAACTATGAGTCTGTTGTCGGACCTGTGAAAGGAGTGTACAACCACAGCATAGGTGTAAATAAGGCTCGTGAGCACTCTCTTCTGGTGGCTGAGCGGCCAAATTTTGTCACAATTCTGGCACTTGGTGAGTTACCAACATAACCTTTTCCACAGCTTCATTTTTTTATGATCACAAGGTCTTTAAAATATATTAATGAAACTGGTGCCCACTAACAAAATAGGTTTGTCTAATGCTTGCAGATATGACATTTCTGACCTCTTAACACCTAGGCAATGGCACAGAATTTATGTGGTTAAAAGTCCAAGACAGTGCAGATTGTCCAATATACGTTTCAGCATTCTTCACGTCGTTATTTTCTTGCAGTGCGAGATGCCACTGCAAGGTTGCCAAATGGGGAGGGAACCCGTACAGATATTTGCGAGCTGCTTAAAGATTCTCAGTATCTTACCCAACTATCACAGGATAACTACCTCCATTCTGTAGTGAGCGGTGCACTGGATCGTTTGCACTACGAAACAGATCCATGTGTCAAATATGACACCAAGCGAAAAATATGGACCTACTTGCACCGGGGACGTACTGAGGAAGAATTTGGTGAGTGCAACTGTAATAAATGTACCCCACAGTGAAAATTTCATTGATCTATTGTAGTGCTTGTGCTGGAATTTTATTTGGTATTGAGTGTTGGGCCAGTACAAAATTTTGTTGTATGAGTGAAAGCAGTTGGCATAAGAGAATGGATTATATTTATTCTGGCTTGCACAAAAAGAATGATAAAACTGAATGTTGGTGTGGATTTGAATGAAATTCATATACATTTTATGGAACATGCATAAGTATGTGTATAATAAGTCCCTGTGTAACAAATCAACCTATCTGAATAAGTCTCTTTATACACATTTGTAGGATGCTTCTCCACAACTTGTACAAGTTTAATTGAAATCCATAGAGATATTCATTTTCACCTCTTTTAGTGCCACCCAGCACAGCCCTTTTTGATATATTTTATAGTGTTTGCTTCAAATAATTGATGAGTGCAATGAAATCTCTGTTATCCTTGGTAATGAAAGAGAGAAGCAACAGGGATAATTAAAAACAAAATAGATATAAAAAGAAATCTAAAAATACCCAGTATCCATGCTGCATTCTACCCTGAAAATCAATTATCACTTGCTGCTCATTCTTTCTCCCACCAAACAGCGAGACAGATATCTTCCCATTAGAAGGAAGAAACCTTTGTTCAGTGTTATTAGGTTAGTACAAAAAACAATAAGATTATAAAACAGACAGTTGGAATGGGATGAGAAGATGCAATTCATTGTAAAGCATCAGTGACACATACTGGTGTTAGTGAAGCAGATGTAAGGGGCAACACTGAATTCATTATCAGGAAACTGTAATCAGTAACTGAGGGTTTCTAAATGTCCTGCAGATAGTCAAGATTCTACTGCAGGTATTCTTTGTCTTCATTCCACATTGGCTGGCCTGGTTCCCAAGTTTTTGGAGAGATGTTATTAAGCATTACATTCGAGGCGATAGAGCTCACCATAACCACTTCTGTGAGAACCTCAAATCCTACATTATAACTCTTTGTTTTAGAACGTCTTCACCAGCAACAGCAAGGTGTGGCAAAGACAAAGAAATCATCAAGCCAGCGGAAGGCGAGCCGCAGCAAACAGCAGAAAGAAAGTGCAGCTGCTGTAAAAGAGGCTGCCGCAAGTATTACCACCACAGTCTCTCAGATCAAAATGGAGTTATCTTCGACACCCACAACACAGTCAACAGCATCTACACCATCCGCTCTCCCCACACTCCCAACACCTGCAGTCCAGACTAGCCTTCCTGCTGTCACCACAGTCTCGGCAGAAACTGTGCCTGTGGGTGCAGCACCTGCCAAACCTGTCTCAACGCGTGCCTCTCGAGCTTCTGTTATGCCAAGGACCTTCACTCTCGCACCAGGACAGGTAGTTCAAAATCTCCAAGTGTCTGCATCACCTGGGCTCCAGACAATACAGGTATTTTTTTTTTATTTATTGCTAGTGGGGTGACTAAGTCCCTTGTACTGTGGCCACTTCTGGCCCATTGTACCATCCCAAGATGATAGGTGGGGGTGATTGTGGAGCAATTGGTGGAATGAAGATTGGCAGGGGAAACCAAAGTACTCGGAGAAAACCTGCCCCAGCGCCACTTTGTCCACCACAGATCCCACTTGATCAAACCCAGGCCGCCGCATTGGGAAGCGAGCAACTAGCCGCTTGAGCTATGGCGTGGCCCCTGACAATACAGGTAAGTGAAACTTCAGTTTGAACCACAGCTGCTGACCAAGTTTGCTCAAGCTGTGATGCTTCTGACTTCTGTTCAGGAGGTGTTCAGTTTGAATCTCAGCCAGGATACTGGCTATCCTCACTAAAGTTTCTCATGGTCTTCCTCAGGCCTTCAAATTCTGGGATAGTACTTCAACTTATGACATGATTCCTTCTTATCATATCCTTTTTGATTAATTACTTACTTTATTTTTATGAGTTCCTGACTACATAGTTAAATTAACCATAGATAAATAACCAACTATATAAATAAATTGAACCAAACCCAACAACCTCAACAGTTGTTACAGCATGGACCAAATAAGTCAGCCACAATTCATGTAGTTGCCATGTCACTGATGTATCTCAAACTAGTGTCCTGATGGGGACATTTTCACGAAGAATGAGATCAGAAGAAACCAACTCTACAGCAATGAATGCACTTGGATCACCCTGATGGTTGATAGATCTAGAAATATAACTTGTATTGTGAGATACTGGGTTCTCATGGCCGTGACCATGATACTGTCTTTTGGGATGTGACAGCATGTGTCCTGCTGGATATTTACCAGTGTTTCACAGCAACATGCTGTTTCTCTGTCTTCTAACCTGAAGATGGAGGCAGCAGGTTCCACCAAAATACATAGCGTCACATCCCAGTAGACAGTAATCTTCAGTCCTGCTTTTATCTTACTTTACTTGAAAATTATTAAATAAGACTTATTATTGTCTGTGTAAAACATCCTTGAGAAATATCACATCTTGAGGAGGCATTGAGATCTCTTGTATGATGATTTTCATTCCCATTTTGTGTTGAAATTAATCTAATAATTATCTAATAAATTTCTAATTATACAACAATCTAAATCACTATCTGATGGTGACACATCCTCAAAAATATTTTAGACACAGAATAGAATACATTTTCTGCCTGCCTCCAGGTGACGACATCACCAACTATACTGGCTGGTGGAGTGGCAGCTGGGAAGTCCCTTCTCACAGCTCCAGTCAGTCAACAGCAGCAGCTGACTGCAGCATCAATAGTCAAGACCGTCACCATGACACCACAAGCAACAAGTCAGGTGTCCACAACCAGCACCACTCCCGTATTGAAAACTGTAACACTAACCCCTCAGCAGATGCAGGCAATGAATGCTGCAAGAGCAATAACAGGGGCAGGACTTCGGGACCCTGTTACCCTTAAGACTAATACTACCAACCCCACAACAGCCTTGAGGACGGTAAGTCTACTTAGACTAGATTTTGGCTAAGGGTTAGATGATTAAGTACTTCAATGAACCATTTTAACTGAAAGCATGATATACGAAAGATGTGGTCACTAACTTACATGTATCATTGTCACCCCTATGCTTCAGCTGTTGGGGGCACACGGTAGCATAGTGGTTGAGGAGCTATGCTACAAGCCGGAAGGTCACAGGTTCAAGTCCCGATGAGGTCATTGGATTTTTTTCAGTTGACCTAACCCTTCCAGCCACACTGGTCCCTGGGGTTTACTCAGTCTCTAACAGAAATGAGTATCAGAAATTAATTAAATAATTTTCCTGGCGAGTAAAGCATGGCTAGCGTGTAGGGCTGACAACCTTACCGCCATCTTTGAGCCGATTATCTAGACAGTGTGGGATCCTCAACATCTCACAACCCTATGGGCCTTCACGGCCTTGTACAGGGATAGCTTTACTTTTTTTTTTTACTTACTTTATGCTTCAGTTGATAGTAAAATTAAAAAATGCCATACTCCTTTTGACATGATTTTTCAATTTACCTAATCCTTCCAGCTGCACTATGGCACTGGGGTCAACTCAGCCTCTAAGAGAAATGAGTACCAGGACTCTTCCTGGGAGTAAAGGGTGGTTGGTGCATAAGGCTGACAACTTTACCACCATCTGTGTGGTGGTTGTCTAGAGAAAATATGGGACCCTCAGTGTCTCACAACCCTGTGGGCCTTCACGGCCTTTTGCGAGGATAGCTTTACCTTCACCCCTTTTGACACAGTAAAACAGTAAAATCTGATTTAACCTTTAAGAGCCGAAAGACACCATATGGGGACCTTTAAAGTAAAACTGAGTGGCCTTATGGCACCATATTGTGACTCACAGTCCACGTGTGCGCACAGTGTTTTAAAATCTAATTTTAAGATAGAAATTCTTGTTCTACTTACATTATTTTTGGACACCAGCTTTATAAGTAGACTGTCTTCCCTCCTGCATCATCTAACTGAATGTTGCCTTCGTGTGAAAGTGTTGGAAACGTCTGGAAATGCAGAGTCCAACGTCGCACTTCACGCATTTTGTCCGGATGTAACTTCATTTCCTACGCGAAGAGCACACACGACATCTCAATCTCGAAGTAGAGGAAGTCGGCCAGTGATGTCAAGAGGCCTTCTCTAAACGAGATATTGCCGATGACACAGCAGGAGGTCAACCCATGGACTGTTGAGGGCGAGGTGGACCCCTTGCAGCATGTTCCAGCATGTTGCACACAAGGGCGAGATGAAATTCTCTGTGTGACAGTTTCGCGCCACAGGATGACAACAGGATGAAACTGTTCAGAATCGTCATATCCAGGAAATGGAAAAATAGTTCGTTTGTTCATTTCCAGGTCCGATGACTGATGCTATAACTGTTTGCCATTCTGTCCGCTTTGTCGACATAACCCATGTGCTTGTTGTAGTCAGCAACAATTGCTGGCTTGATGGCATTTCCATGCTCATCACAGAAACTGCCTTCTGCTGGAGGACAGTGCATGTTTGTTGGTATGTAAACGTCATGTTTGTCCTTCCAAACTAGTGCTGTCAAGTTCCGTCTCACCCTAACACGATTGTCACCTTTCTTCAGTCGAAATTGTCTTCGACGAAAATCGTCAGGCAAGCCCTTCCGATTAGGTCTGACTGTCCCACAGCATGTTATGTCCTTTGTCATCAGTTCGTCAAACAAGTGTGGTGACAAAAAGAAATTGTCCATGTACAGTTTGAGACCTACTCCCTCAATATGTCTGCATAGGTCCCTAACTGTAGCATGTGTCGCTGTCACGTGTTGGTCGGCATGTGTCCTGTCTTTTCCTGGGTAAACTTTCATGTCATAAGTATACCCAGCGGCGTCACAAATTTTGAAGATTTTGATTCCGAAACGTTTGCGTTTCTTAGGAATGTACTGCCTAAAAACCACCCTCCCTTTGAATTTAACAATTATCTCGTCTGTGGCCAAATGTGAAGGGTTATAATATTTTTCATATGCGTCATTGAGAGTGTTGAAGATGGTCCAAATTTTCCATAGTCAGTCATAACTGTCGGCATTCCTGTCAGTTTCTGTATTGTTGTCTGCAAAATGAAGAAAACGAAAAACGTGTAGAAAACGGTCACGTTTCATTGTGCTAGAGTAGAAAGGCGTGGCAAATTCTTCTGCACTCGACCAGTAGTCCTTTAGTCTGTCTCTAATGTCATGTCCCATTTGAATGATTATTCCTAGAAACAGAAACATCTCGGAATCAGTCACGTCAGGCCACGGAGAAGGTCCGTCTTGAAGTTTGTCTAGGTACTGGTGGTAGTACCTATTCTTCTCTTCCACCAGCAGACGGATAATCCCTGCGAAGTAGAGCATGAAAATGCAGAAAGGGATGGAATCCTTATTTACGTTTGGAGCTTCATTGATATTTAACCCCATGGCTCCACCGGAATAATTATTCACACGCCTCCTGCCATGCTGGTGTGGTGGTCCCCAGGTTGCCGACGAAGATGATGGGCGTCATAGGCTTCAATTTCTGAATCTCTTTCTTCCTCGCCACTCTCTGAGTCATCTGAAGCACAGTCAGAATTTGTATCATTGAGCAGCTGGCACTCAATTTCATCTTCTTCCAAGTGAAACGAGGCCATGGTGGATGTTTTAGTCACCACACAACGCACTACGCTTGGAAGTTCTGGCAGTACTGTTTGTACAGTTCGGACAACAGTATCGCTTGTGGCTCGTCTCAGATATAAACAGTCTGAGAGTGTCAAGGACAGAATATGATAGCTTCATCCACAGTGTAACAATTTTTACAGATTCTAAAATCTGTAAATTACAATATCTGATTCTATATTCTTTCTAGATAAAAGCGGTGTTTATTTCATTCGTTTATCACAAAAATTGCAGAAATCACAGCATTTTCNTGACATTCATAAAGGTAAAACCCGCTAGCAAGAGCCACAGGAACTTTGCTGCAAGACAGGCATATGTAACGATGACTTAGCGCAGATAAAGACGTGTCATATTATACTCTGTACTACTGACAACAGGCCAGCGAAAAATCTNAATTGAACTGCACTATGCCACTCTGTTACACATGTTTCGATTATGGAATTTCATCTTCACAGAATCATAAAACAAAGCCATAATCCTGACTGTATGGTCTCAATACTGGCAGCATTGTTAAATAAACAGCTTAAAGAATATAACTGTACTCCTCCATCACAGTCCGTGACACCCAGCAAGTTGTCTTGAGAGTTAATGCAGTAATGTCTGATCCCATCTGGTAACTTTTGATTTAATGGTAACATGGTAACTTCTTCTTAGTGCTGTCAGGTACATTTGGTACTAAATGCAAATTTCTGTTTCCTCTAGCCAACCTCATCATTGGTTGGAAACATAACTTCCTCTTCTTCATCATCATCTTCCTCTTCTTCTTCGCCCTCATCACAAGTTATAAACTCAACGACCGTAGCCACAGCTGCTGTGGCTACAGCCGTTACCTCGACGTCATCTTGTACTGTTCAGCAGCAGAAGGGGCTCGTGACCAGCCGACCCACTGCCCAGCCATCTCTCTCCAGTCCAAAAGCTCTGGTGAATGCCACATCTGCTCAGCTGGTGAATGTTTCACAGGTACATTGTACATAGGTACATAGTTTTTCCTGTAATTTAAGATCGATCTGTCTTTGTGGGTATGGTAATGTTAATTTGCTGATTTGTAAGCAATCAGTCTTTATATTAGCATTGTTTTTCACACACATGGGTTGAACAAAATTATGGAAACATTATAAATACTAGTTAGTTAGTTAGTTAGTTAGAGAGGGTGGGTTTCCCCATGCACTGCAACCAGTTTGATCTATTGTGCTACCCTCTATGATATTCTGCCAGTCTCTTTACCCTACTGATAAATGGTGCGTACCATCAGTCCTGCCAAACAAGCGAGTATGGCCACTTGCTTAGCGGTGTCTATAATGCTTCCCCCATCTATCAGAGGCCTTAGAGGCTATTGTTGGGCGGGAAACGTCCTGGAATTTGGCTCAGTGATCCCCTTTGGAGATATGAGGTTCTTTTACATGCTGTAAAGTTACGACACGGGACACACAGCTTAAAGTCCCGGAGGACTTGTTCACTGAATTTTTCCGCCCTTAAAAATTCGACGACCCCCGCCGGGCATTTGAACCCGCGTACCACGAGTCGTGAGGTGGGAACGTTACCTCTAGACTATGGAGGCCGCTTTATAAATACTATGTAAGATTTGAAGTTTTCATGGCGGTGATCGACTCGCATAGCAAGCCCCCCAGCTTAAGGGTTAATGCCCTCCCATTAACCTTGCCTTTCTCCCCCGACAAAATATCCTATACCTGCTCTAACCTTGCTCCTGTCCCAGACCCTTCCCCTCCCCTCTCCACTGGTTTCCTACATAGATTTGTCCCTTCCTTCCCTGCTCTCATATAGCTGAGTTTATTACCAACATTAGTCTGCTTGCACCCATTCTCACAACAAAGAAAGGGCGGAGGCAGCACCCCCAAAGACAAATGCCAAAGGAAAGGAAATACCGTTAGGCCGTTAGGGATGAACAACGTTTAGAAGGGAGCAATGTAACGTGCTACCTTATGGTCATCGCTGCGCAACGGCCACAATAGGAAGTTAACAGGCTACAATGAGCCTTCACAGTTACAATGAATACACGGAGAGTTCCCACAGAGACAATGCAATAAGAGTGGGCAATTGCCTGGGGCAAACAAATGTGTTTTCTAGGAGATGAAAGGTAACGAATTGTTCGAAGCGTTGCATGACAACAGAAGGTTCATTGCATAGCAACCGCCGAGGCTATAAAAGCCCAGCTTCGACAAGAGACGAGTTAGTATTGGGATAGCCATCACTGAAGACAGTTGAGATCCAGACACAGCCAAGGATAGTATAAGCATCGAAGCAGAGACAGGAGTCAGGCGATACTGCGAGTGATAATAATTGTATGGTGTGTAAGTGTAAGTGTCCAATAAAGATTCGCTAAATCCGAGACCCACGTGAAGTTATTTGTCGCGTGACATACCCAACAGAATACCACAATATTGCTGCCCAAATAATTTCAGGACCTCCCCCCATATTTCACTGTTGGAACCAGGCATTCCGTATTGTAGGCTTCCTTGGCTGTTCTCCAAACGTAAACTCTTCTTCATGTCGGGAATAGCATGAAGGATAGCTCATCTGATCATATCATGCATGCATTTCTAATTGTTTGATGTCCAAATTTTTGGGGTCATGACACCATCATTTAACCCGTTGCCGTGGTTCGTCGTGTATGTTTCGTCAGGGATTTAAATCGTCTGGGGGGGTTCGGCGTGTATGTTTCGTCCAGCTGCACACCTATGTTATAACGCCCATAATAATTGATGGTTTTGCTGTAGATTGTTAGATTTTTCGCTGGCCTGTTGTCACAAGAACAGAGTATACTAAGCCAACGAGTTTAGCTGAGATAAGTCATCGTTACATATGCCTGTCTTGCAGCAAATTCGTGTTGCTTCTTGTAGCGGTTTCGTCACTCAATGGCGTATTTGCTTTGCTTGTGAAGTAATAAACACCAGAGAGGTGATGTGTGCTGTTGTATATAATATCATATTGCCCTGAGCTGGCCACACAAACACATTCCATTGGAATTCTTAGAAGAGGGTTGTCCAAAATGTTATTCTCGTAAAATCGATTGCTTTCGCACAGTACATAGCACCCATTTCTTAGAAATACGCCACAATTTAAGGCAGAACACTGTGGTCACCCCCTGAGACGATACGGATGTGTGTGGGGGAGGGAAAAGTACTCATTATCGCTCCAGTTGACGCCATTTTATCGTACTGACCTTGGTGGTCGTTTCGAGAGCCAGCTCTGTGTTTAGACTAATGCTTCAAGGCGTCACCTGCTTACATAGCCGAGATACCGGGTGCTCATATTATAAGGCAAGGTTATAAAACCAACTTTTAAGATCATTTTAGTGAAAGTTTCATCCTTCAAGGCGTACCATTCTCTGCTCAAATACTAAATAACATGCTTCCATTGAAGATATAAAGGGGGTTCATATTATAAGGTAAGGTTATAAAACCACCTTTTAAGATCATTTTAGTGAAAGTTTCATGTTCCTATCTCATAGAATTTAAGAACAATGATGAATAAATAATTTTCGAGCAAAATTTAAATGGCCGGCTGAATATATTACCGCAGGAGCCGCGGCCGCGGAATTTAAATGACCACGTCAAAAGGTTAAGTAATGTGAGCATTACTTTCAGTAATCAGAAGTTTAGCAATTGCAAGCCTATTATGGATGTTGGAATTGTAAAGCGCATGCCAGAGAGTTTTTGTGGAAACAGGATCTTCAAGACAAATATTCAGTTCTGTGATTTTTCAAAACAATCCTCCTCACTGTACAGTCTCTCTTGGTCAGTGTTGATTTTCTGCAACCGTTCTTCTTCAGTGAAGTTGTCTTTCCATGACTTGTGTGTGCCAACATAACTTTGGAAACTGTAGCTCTCGATACACCTAAATAATGTGGAAGTTTTTGTCACAGATGGCCAACAATCTCTCCTCTTTCAAAACCAGACAAGTCTCCCACTCTCTGATTCTTTCACATAGACTGTTACTCAAGACAATCACTAATTCACTCACACGGGCAAACAAACGGAAAAACATTCAGTGTTGCCAACTGAAGCTCTTTCAGTGTAGCAAACACCAACAAACTCTGTTCCTCAGTTTCTAGTGTTTCCATTATTTTGTTCAACCCCATGTATACTGTATATATACATTTACCATCTCACATAGCCTTGTATACAATTATTCCAAATTACATACAATATCTGAATACTTATGGCTACATGTTTCAACCTTAAAGGTACTTATTAGGCTACAGTATATGTATTCCTAACAAAACTGCTGCTAGTTTTTTAGGTTGATAATAGAGTGAAACTTTTATAATGCAATATCAGATTTTTTACACAATTTCCATTTGCTTCCAGCCAAATATCAATAAAAGCAGTCTTAAATTGGAACTGATGGTACATTTCTTAAAATTTAAGTCTTCCCTGAAATTAACCTCATTTCTTGTGTCCTTACAACAGAAACTTGCCCAAGTTTACTCCTAGAACATACTATTTAATAAAATTCAAAGAAATATATGCACCATTCTGCTCATGTTCAGGATCTGACCAAAGAAAATAGGCCTCTGTTTTTATATGAAAGTTTTTTAACCTCTTGAAAGAACTGTACAGACTGACAGACTGAGAGCTTAAGAGGTGGAAAAAAAAACAAATGACACCGTTTTCTTTATTATCTTCCCTCCTTGGTCACTGCACCTTGTTCTTAGTCCTTTCAAAGGATTCTAAGCATAATCTAGGCCTTACAACCGTATCATTAAGTATACACTTCCTGGTTCTACAGTCCCCTAAGTACCTTCACCCTTTTTGTGACAGATACCCATTCATTTCTAAGACTTATAGAGAAGTGCACTGGACATGTGTTTCACTTCTGTCTACAGCATTCATTGAAAACATATTTTGCCCTGATAATTATGAAAGGAGTTATGCTCAAGATGGGCACAGAAATGCATTTAAGTCTCCATGTAAATTGTTCATTAGTTTTCTCTGGTTTTAATGAAAACTTGAATGTGCTGATAATGCTTAGTAAAGCATCTCAGTATCAAATTTCATGAAAATCTACTTGGTGGTACTTGCTTTTTTCCATGCACAAACATGGACAGTCAAAGAGCAATTTTAAGAATTTAAGAGACACTCTGCAAGGTTGCAGATATCCCTATAAATGGGAAAGACCTTATCCAGTATGAAGTTACTTTTAAAATAGTTCCTATCTCTACACAACAACCATCGAAAAACACGCGTTTCACGTACAGTAATGAGTTTATTGGTCTTATTGCACATTGAAGTGAGTTTCGATGGTTATTGCGTTGAGAGAGAAACAATTTTAAAAGTAATTTTATGGAATAACACAACAGGATGCAGTCCTTGAAAATTATCCAATATGATTTCCACTCATATTCCATTTCTGCTGATCACATGATACTTAGATGCAACTGGTTGGATCGAAGAGTCCCCAGCCTGTTGGCACCACCAAACCAGTGCTGACAGCAGGAGGGAAGACCCTTGTCACGACAAGTCTGTCAGGTGTGAAGCTAGTGAATGCTGTGAAGGCCATCACAACCCCAGATGGAACCCAACAGCAGACAATCTTCATTAAACAACAACAACAGCAGCAGCAACTGCCAGAACAACAGCAACAACAGACAATAATTGGGACTATCCAGCAGCAGCCACAGTTGTTGCAGCAACATGCCAATAAGGTGAGCCATGTGCCTGCTCATGCAGTGAGCATTGGCATGCGCTCGGGAAAAAGTATTGCCTTCTTTTGGGTGGAGTCACAAACATGGGGGAGTCCTCTTGGTTGAATGATGCACATAGAATTGAAGCAGGTCGGTTTTTGGCGTGGCTTTTTGCAAAGTGAATTGTCCAGTAACAGCTGTAAAGCAAAGAGATTATTTTTTATAGCTTGCATGGTAAGAGGTACCCCCACCTACTCCTCCTTCCCCTCATCATCCACTTTCTCACACAACCATATGCCATCACTTGTTGCGCTTTGTATAACAGACCTGACCTAATTCTATGGAACAGAGTCCTTGAGGGACTGAAGGTTTTGATTTGAGGTTCCTGTGGCTTTGACTGTGAAGATTGCTGTCTTCTGGGGTGTGACACCACATAATATATCAGAAGAACCTACTGCTGCCAAATTCAGGGTGCAGGATGAAGGCAAGAGGTTTTTCTCTGAAACACTGAGAGCAGTCTACCTGCCTTCATGGTGTCATATTCCATAACACATATTCAGTTGACATAACCACTCAGGCAGCACTCAGTTGGCAGACCATGCTACCATAATCTCACACAGAATCATTACAGTTTGAGTGTGTAGAGAAATACAAACTTCTCTCAAATTTAACCTAGTGAGAATCAATACTAGTGGCTTGTGCAGAGTGTATGTTGTTAAATTGTTATTGATGATTGTAATAGTAGTTGCACCACCACCACCGCCACCGCCACCGCCGCCGCCGCCGCCGCCGCCTCTACTACTACTTTTTCCTTTTCTTCCTCCTCTTACTATAATAATAATATAATAACAACCTTGCTATATAAAGTAGTGAATCTGCAGCAAAATACAAATCAGAAGAAGTTGTTCTCAGAATATATGGTTCTTAAAAATGGCAAGGAGCAAGAGTGGAATCAGGTGGAAAATTCTTAGGATGATAAGAGTCAAGTATCTAAGTTGAATGGATAGAGAAAAGCAGCATCTGATTGATTGTAACATTGTAATATGTTGTGTTACAGCAGGCTGCAGCAATTGCCCAGCTTCAGCAACAGCTAAAACAACAGCTCCAGCAGCAACAGAAACAACAACAACAGCAGCAGCAGCAGCAAGTTGTGAGTGTAGGGGCCTCAGCTGTGACCCCCACTTCACAGCGTGTCATTAGCACCATGTCCATCCTGGGTCAGGGCCAGACCCAGCCTCGCGTAATGGCTAGAGGTAAACAGTGCCATTCTTGCCATCATGATGCATCAGTGTGTCTACCGACATGAGCTGGACAACTGTCAGCATACTGACTAGTCTGGATGGTCAAGAGCTTGGAGGTAGCAAGCTCCTCTGAAACATATGTGACAGTGTACTGGACTGTATGATCAGAAGACAGTATTTTTCTAGTCGCTGCCATGACAACCTTAAATCTTATGTTTCTTCTGTTTGGTTGGACATGGATGGAAATAGGAGTAGACACTGGTTGTTCCAGGGTGATTTCTTTTATAGCAGAGTTACTTGTAGTACCTCAGAATGTTGTAATTATACTTCCAAAAAATGACACGTGCAGAAACAGCTTTTTGAACCTGTACTGTAATAATGTTGTACTCATATATGAGTGACTGTAGATGGGGTTTGGATTGGTGACTAGATTTATTGACCACTTACAGGTCATAACTACAAATAACTATAACACTATCGCTGATTTCCACACTTTACAGATCACTACACGCTAAGTCTTCTCGAGCCTGCAGTGTCTTCACTAGACATTTCCTGGTAATGGATTTTAACAGTGGAGATTCTTCAGGTTTGCACATTCAAGTCCTCTCTTCACAGACTCGTGTACAGAACTGACTAAGCTCTAACCTTATCCTATCTTGGCATGGACCACATAGAAAACACAGCTCTTCTATCATTGTGTTCATGTTTGTTGCTGCAGAGACATGTTTACCAATCCATTGCCCAGAAACAGCCGTGGTATATCCATCCATCTCGCAGTTGTTGCATAGTGATGGCTCTGCACGATGCAGTATTGTAAGATATGAATTTTCACAGCAGTGGCAGTTCTGTCTTCTTGTATGTAACCCCACATAGTCAATTGAAAGCCAACTGATGTTTCAGAGGACATGTTGCTTCCATCTTCAGGATCAAAGAGTAAGCCAAGCAAGAAACCAGCATTAAGCAAACATTAAGCAGAACCTGCTGTGCTTACTACATGATGATTTCTTGTTTGGCTTATTCTTTGACCCTGAAGATGGAGGCAACATGTTCCTCCAAAACATCAGTTTGCTTTCACAGAGTGTTATACCCCAGAAGATAGAACTCCCTCTGTAATAATTTCATTTATATAATACGTGTTGGTCATTCTCTGGGCACTTCTTCTGAGCTGGAGCATCTACCAGCCGATCTGAAAAATCAGTTTCCACTCCTGATTGGATGTCATTGCATTAGAGCAGCAGGTGTACTTACTTAATACTTAGGCCACACCATAGCTCAAGTGGTTAGTCGCTGGCTTCCCACCGCGGCGGCCCAGGTTCGATCCCAGGTCTGGTCAAGTGGGATTTGTGGTGGACAAAGTGGCGCTGGGGCAGGTTTTCTCCGAGCACTTCGGTTTCCCCTGCCAATCTTTATTCCACCATTTACTCCACAATCACCCTCACCTATCATCTGGGTCTGGTACAATAGGCCAGGAGTGGCCGCAGTACAGGGGACTTAGTCCCACCCCACTAGCAATAATACTTAGTACTTATTTTTGTCTGTGTTGAAGATTACCCAGATTGTTGTAAATCGTTTTGCTGCAGTTGGTGGGAAACCAATTCCTGTATCGCACATGACGCTGCCAACACAACTGCAACAGCAGGGTGCAGCATGTGTGACAACAAGTGCTCAGCCTGTGTCAGGTGCTGCCACTATCGTGAAACAACAGCAGCAGCAAACACAGCCTATGGTCGCTAAAGTATTAACAAGTGCTCAGGGACAGGTGATCTCCATGGAGAGCTTGCTGGCACACCAGAAACAGCACGGTACATTGCCACAAGGTGTGCACGATGTATAATTGTCACAGTAGAAATACTGTTGAACATGCTGGACTTTGGTAAGATAGCATACTTGAGGTACGAGGTACCCTCAGATATGTTTTTGTCAAAGTCTAGTACCTTTTCTTATTTGATATACACCCATTATATAAAACAACTGGTAATAATACTTATATGTGGTTGGTATTTTTTTTATTTCTACTGTGTTTTACACTCCTACTAGACCATTATTATATGGGTAGTTAGTGTGTAAGTTTTGAATACAGCAGCTAGTTGCAATAGTTTAATTTCATGTTATAGCCATCGCTGAATTTAAAATATACTGAACTCCACATTTGATATTCAGGTTTTTCATCATATACTTTACAGTTCGGGTGATCAGAAGTCAACCTCAGCAATACATTACTTCCACTTAAGATTCTCCCTATTGTAGTTTTCAAATCCACCGCTTCACAGATCTTCACAGATCTTAAATGGGATTTCACTGTTAGTTTTTTGATTATTAAAAAATAGCAGTTAAAGTTGGTTGGTTTCCAATGGTTGCATTTGGGATCATTTAACCCATTTTGCTTCTTGCTTCAGAATGGAGAGCACTCAAATTCTTGCTTTGTTGCATCTTGAAGAAGTTTGCACTTTTATTTTGGGAAGCTTTGCCAGATTTGTTGCTCATTTTGCACTACCCAGGGGACACGTATGACTTGAAGAATGTCACGGATGTGAGCAACTTTGTCATAGAAATCTAGTTCTGCAATTGAAATTAATGTAGTGAATTAGAGGAATGGTATTATTAGATGTCTGTCTTACTATGTATATAAATTTAAAAATTTATTGAAATTATAAAACAGGATTTATGGAGGTTACAAAATTCATGGCACTAAGGTGATATTTTCCAGTTACACCATTTTGTCATGAAATGGATATGTATAAACTGTCTGAATTGTTCAGCCATTAGGGCATGCGCAGTTGAGAATCTAGACAAGAGCTATAGAAATAGAAACATCTATATTCTATCAAATAGTCAAGCTGCAATTAAAGCACTTGACAATTACCAGTTCAGCTCAAAGCTGGATTGGGACTGGCATCAAACCCTCGTGCAAGTGGCCAAACATAACAGAGTTCAACTGATATGAGTGCTGGATCATGAGAGTTTTGTAGGTAACAAAACTGCTGGCCAACTGGCAAAATCAGGATCCAAATGTCTATTTATAGGACCTGAACCATGTTGCTGCATCTCAATAGAAGTTGCCAAGAAAGCTGTCAGGGACTGGACAAACAGAGACCATAAAATACACTGGGAATCCTTAAAGGCACGTCGACATTACTCGTGCTCATGCTTGTGTGACTCACTATGCTCGCGAGTAATGTGGACGATGTGACAAGTCACAAGACAAGCAAATTTCAAATTTTTAATTTAAAAACTATAGTCAATAAATTAAAGTACGACTACAGCCTATACACACTTCGAGTAAATATACAGATCCTCACGCGCTGAAGCCTGGCAAGCAACTGAAGTAGTGTGGACGAAGATTTACGAGAACAAGTAAAAGCCAGACGAGTCTCCCAACGAGCACAAGCCTGGCAAGCACAAGTAATGTGGACACGCCTTAACAGGACTCAAACAGGCAAAGGGACTCATGCAAGGACCTTCTGCCAGAATAACCATGGAACTGTTGAAATTAAACAGAAACCAGTTATGATGCATGGTAGGACTACTTACAGGACACTGTCATCTAAAAGGATACCTTTTCAAAATGGGATTGGCTGGCAGTCCTGTTTGTGAAAGGTGCCTAGAAAAAGTTGAATCAACCACACACATCCTATACAAGTGTGAGGCTATAGCTTACTTAAGATTCCATCACCTGGGCCACTGTTACATGGAACCAGATGACTGTTATGACACCCCTGTAAGCAGAATTCTGCACTTCCTTTGAAGTATAAGGTTCTTGAAGAGTTAAAGTAGAGGAGTATGCACAAGAGATCACTAAAGGTCATGCTGCAAGGACCAGCTCTTAGGCCCACTCCATATGTGTGTGTATAC
>NW_019743656.1:4679288-4730624 GCF_002891405.2 Cryptotermes secundus
CTTAAATAAACCAATTAAACATCTCTACTGCGTCTTCAGTAACGTAAACACGTTACAATATATATATATGTGTGTGTGTATCTGAATTGTTCCGTTGTTAATTTTGGGGCTTACTTGTAGGGAAACAGGACTTGTGTTCTAGTTGGTAATTACTGTTGTTACAAATCCATTGTTTGTGTATGTGGAAGGGTTGGTATAGTACCTTTGTTCATAGTGGAAATTCCAGTCAATTATATATCTAGAGGCACAAAGTTCGGCTTCACTGCACTAACGTGGAAGCAATACAGCTTCTTGACAATGCAAGGACAGTGAGAAAGCTCAAGAAACTCAAGCTGTTTGTAAGTGTAAGTGCACGTTAGTGAAAATACTGAGATGAAGACTCAAGCCACTTGAACTAGTGAGACAGATAATGTGCTCAAGACACCAGATTCTGGGACACGCCGGTGGCCGTAGTCTTAGACATTTAGTTATAGTAGTAGTAGTTTAAATCAGAAGAGAAATGCTCATTAGTCTCGGACTAGTTACATTGTTAGAACGCAAAAAAGAATATTATATATATGAGCAGAACAAAATATGGATGGCTAGAAAATATAGTGGCTTCATGCATTATTTTTATCTGCAAACTCAACAGATTTCTCTGAGAGAATCCCTAGTTTATTCTGATATTATATTCAGAATTTGACCTAATAGGTGAGTTTTCTTCAAGTTTGTTATCTCACACAACTCAATTACAGCATTGCTCTTTACCTTCTCAGGCACAGCACTTCGTGTGACAACTGGAGGAAAACCTGGACAAACAAGCCTGATTCAGATACCTAGTAGCACACAATTTGCAGTTGTGTCTCAAGGCAACTTACTGTCTGTGGGTCAGCCACGAGTGATTCAGACCCAGCTGACCAGTCAGCAGGTATGTTAGTGCTTAGCTTGTAAAGTGCAACTCACAGTTAACATTGCTTTCTCTTAGGTTTCTCCACCAGGCAGTTTGGTGTAGCAGTAATGCCCTACATGTATACGTACAGGAGGAACTCAGTTTTCATCTCAGGCAGGATGCCAGCTTCCCTAACTGATGGTTTCTGTGTTTTTCTTCATTTCCTCCATGCAAGTGCTAGGATATTACATCAGTTCTGGGAAGAATTTTTGATGACTGTAATGACCATGCTGCAAGCTGGGAGGTTACAGATGTGATTACCAATGAGGTCATTGGAATTTTCAATTGATCTAATCCTTCCAGCCACATTATGGGCTTGGGGTCAACTCAGCCTCTAGCAGAAATGAGTACCATGAATCATCCTGGGGGTAGAGGGTGGCCAGCATGGAAGGCTGACAACCTCACCACCATTTATGAGCCAATTATCTAGAAATACTTGGGGACCTCGATGTCTCAGAAACCTATGGGCCTCCATGGACTGTTAAAGGGATAGCTTTACCTTACAAAGAATATATTGTGGTGGAGATTGTTTCTAGAAAAATGAACACATAATGGTATAATGAGAAGGTTGAATGTTTCTGTAACATGATACTGAACCTTTTCAGGTAATGTACAGAACTGTTTCTTAAGCCAAACTGTTGTGTTATGTACATTATTCACTAGCTAATTCATTTGACTTCCCAGATTGTAGATTTGTACCTGCAGTAAGGCCAGTGCAAAATAGCTAGTAACAAGGAATCCATTTGGAACATGTGCGAGTATTTGCTCTGATTTGTATGACCTCTGTCCTTTCTTGTTTTTAATAAGTATGAAATTAACACAGTCAATGTCCATCCTAACAAGTGACAAGCATTTGCCACTGTGTATGTAAATGATATTTTCTCCTACAGATGTCATTCAAAGTCTATTTTGTTGAAGCTTGAAGGAGTCAGTATATATGGTGACTGTCAGTTGTTTTTGTTTGTGAGAGTTTAGGTTCTCACAGCAATGAATGTGAAGAGTACTATCTTCTGGGATGTGACACTATGTAGTATGGAAGAGATTTACTGCTGTTTTGGACAACTCATATTGCTCTTCTTGCTTCCTGCTTGCTTTCTTGGATTATTCTTCAACCCTGAAGGTGACATTCCTCTGAAACAAGGGTAAACTTCTAAATGGTTCTGACAGTAGTGTATAATAATCAGAAATACTAGGTTTTGGACTTTGCCCATCATCTGATATTCTAGAAAGTGGAAAATACAACGTTTCGGAAACTGGATCTGTTTATGTCTTCGGGTGAGGGGGAGGCACCTACTCCTTTGGGTCCCTTAGAAAGGTCCAGTGATTGAAATTATCTCTTTCTAAGGGACCCAACAGAGTAGATGTCTCCTCCCCTCCTCACCTGAGGATGGAAACAGATGTTTCCAAAACATTGTGTTCTCTAGTTTCTAGAATACCAGACGATGGACAGAGTTCAGAAACCCAGTAATTCTAAAGGTAAACTTCTGTCTAACTGCACAGTGTCACATTCCAAAAGATTAAACTCTTTTTGTTATTCATTTGGTCTCATCCATTTTGTCTTAAATATAGTAAATTTGAGTCTAGTATTCATAAGAAAATAGCCATCCCAGCAAGTGAAATCCCCTTATCTGGGTGTGATCTGGTGTATGGTAGGAAGCACGGTCCAGATTCAGTAGGTAAATGCAGGACATTTTAACAAAACTGTTTCAGTCCCTTGCCACAACAGCGGGTATACAGCAGCAACAAGTCACAAAACTCGTCACAGCCGCAGGCAAACCTGTGGTCGCAGGAGCTGCAACTACAGCGACTGCCAACTTGCGCATGATAGGGCCAGCAGCTGGTGGACTCAACCTGGCCCACATTGGTGGCAAACCTGTGTTACTTGCCAGTAAAGCTCAGTCTACACCCATACAGGGACCAACTGGCCAGGTGATTAAAAACCAAGCCATCACAGTCATTTTGGGTACTCTGTATAAGGGCCATGGACTGACCTCCACATCTCCCCTATGCTGTTAACCTCCTCTGCGAATTTCTGTTGTTCGCATCCATCTATCCATTTTATTCACACACAAGGGATGATGTCCTTGTGAGGTTTAACATTCTTATGGTAGTAACTGAAGACTACTGTCTTTTGAGATGCAATGCCATGTAGTCTACTAGGTATTTGGCAACATTTCAGAGCAACCAGCTGTCTCCTTGATGATGGACTGTAGATGGAGGCAATAGGTTCTTCTTGAACTTTGGTAGCTGTCTATCTGACTGCATGGTATCACATCCCAAAACAGTAATTTTTAGTGACAGCTACCTACACTAACAGTAGGCTCTTTGATCTGATGATGGGGACAGGGGTGGTCCCTGGAGCATCAGTAATTTTTAACCAAGTGGCAAGACTGATAGCTAGAAGATTTTATCAGCTTTAGCCACTGCAGAAGCTCCAAATATTAAATTGTGTTTATTTGTGTATAAACAGTTTCTTTACTTATATAAAGAAATTATTTTATTATAATTATAAACAACAAGTCTTATAAGGAGGTGAATAGTTCCTTATTATAATTTTGCATAACCCCCATTTAGTGAAAATCCCAATTTAGTGGTAAGAAAAGCCATTCGCAAAGGATTGATTAAATGGATAACTCACTGTAGTGCACAGAGTTGGGGGTCTCAAGTGCCATTCCTGGGACTTTGTTGCATGACCTTGCTAAAGGAAAAACAGAATTACTACCAGTACTGAATAAATGCTTGAGGAGCTGATATTTTGTGTATGACCTTCAACCTTGAAATAAATTTACACCTGCCTTCCTGATAAAGTTGGATTTGTTTGTGCTTTGGCTTTGGATAAATGGCTGCTGGCCCTCACCAGCACAGCCATTCTTGGTTCCAGGTCCTGGGGGACTCATTACCATATTTTTCTCTCGCACAGCTCTGAGAGTCATGCAAGGATGTCTCTTGTTTTATGCAAATTTTAAGTTCAGTCACAGACTCTTGGAACATACTGTTACTGACAGATCACAAAACAACTTTTAGGCTTACACCAGCCCTGAATGTCTTTGCAATATGAGAAAATTGTTGGTTGTTTGCAGAACGTAATCCTGACATCACAAGCTACGGGTGGCCAGACGGTTGTATTAGCATCACAAGCATTGCGAGCACAGGGTGGGACTCTGGTGCTTCAGCAGGGAGGTGCTCAACAGATATTGCTGCCACCTGGTTTTCAAGGAGGGACTCTCAATATTAAGACCCTGCAAGGTCTGCAAGGCCTTCAAGGCCTAAAAGTGATCCCTTTGTCACAAGCAACTGCTGCAGCAAGCAACAAAGGTGAGGAAAGCTGCAACAGGTCATAATGCACAAAAAAAAATATGTAATTTATTTTGTATATATTTATTTAAGGATTATTAACCCAAGCTATAGCATTAATTACTAAAATAAAACAGTAATATGAAAAATTAGTATTTCAGGATCTATGAATAAATGGACTAGTGTTTACAGAGGGGTGGTAGCAGCTCAGACTATATAGCGCCAAATGGTAAGGGTAGTAATGAATGTGGAATTGGAAAGGGTGTGCGCGTGTGTCTGAGTTTGTGTGCATCTGTGCGTACATGTGTCGGAGACTGAGCAAGTTGGTTCAAGTGGCAACACTTCAGACTTGTATTAAGGATGTGCCCAGTTCAAATATCAGATGGGCTACTGACTATCCTAACTGATATATTTATATTTCATGGTTTTCCTTAGTCTTTCCATCCAAATGTTCGTGTGACATCTTAAATTAAGCCATGAACTCTTCCTTCCACATCCTTTCCAGTTCATTATTCAGAGTCATCCTGTCATTCAGCACTATAGAATCTGAGTTGCTGAAAGCATTATTAAATATACCGCAAGGAAAAGGGATCTGGAAGGAAGCAGTTGTGCCCTAATTTAAGGTAATTTTATTGTAGAGGGTGAGAGAACCCAGAAAGAATTTCAGTCAAGATACTCAGTGCCCAAGCTGAGATCTCAACCAGTCACCTTTGGAAAACAAGTCCCAGTTACAAAATACCTTGTGTGATACAGTTCAAGAAACTGTCGGAAAATGACACATGGTGTGCTTACTGTCACTTTCTTAGGTCGACAACAAGTTTATGCTCGGATCATCAGCCCTGGGCTGAGACCAGCTGCTACCAACATTGTCCACCAAAACACAGCTACAGCAATGACGTTGCAAAGTACCACCAGTGAAGCCAGTCCTGCCAATCCGCAGCTGGGAGCAGGTCCCTCTAGCAATATGGAGCAATAGACACTAACACAAAGAGAGAAAGAGCAAGATTTTTTCCTTGCAATCAACACAGTTTGTATGAGAAGAGTTATTGTTCGGACTCTTGCAAAATGGAGATAAATTATGTGAAATTATAAAGCAGAATCTTGTTTTATCAGTGATTGATAATGATACTGCAATAAAAATAAGATAAGTGTTGTAGTTTATATGTTATGATATTGTAACCATTTGTAAATAGTAGGTTGTCTCACTGCGTGCTTCCTCAAGTATTAACTGTGCATTTGGTTTTTTTTTTTTTAACTCTCACAAGACTGTAGTATCACAGACATTGTCATACAGTGAACGTTCTTTTTAGAGCTTTTTGAAATGTTGGTGCTGTTGGAGCCATAGTTTTCTCCTCCTCTGCTTGTTTCTGATGCACACTATTATCTGTTTATGAATTAAGTGTTCAAGAAGCATGGAACTGGAATGTAGTGTGCTGCTATGATACGGAAATGCTACATTGTATACATACTCTGTATGATTGTCTTTGTGTTGTAAACAGAGGGGAAATGTAGGTTGTTTGAGAACATGGTACAAAGGAAAGTTTAGTGGAACCCCCATTTAAAGTTTCTTTTGGGAGCAATGAATTTGAGCATTAAACTGAAGAATATATTAAATAGATGGAATTGAGATTAGTGATTTGTGATCATAATAAAGAGCTTGATAATTCATGCTGTTCAACATATAATATTATACTGAATAAATTCAAGGAGGATGGGATTGGTGGGCCATGCAGTATGCAGATTGAGATAAATATGTGCAACATTTTAGTCAGAAAGCCTAAATTTTTAAATACTTATATGTATTTTATGTAATGACGCTGTCAGTTGCATAGACTGTATGGTGGCAAATGGTAGGAAGATTGATGAATTGAAAAGAATGTGAACAGAAACAGTCATAGCCTATTTAAATGCTGTAGTTTGCCTGGAGGGCCTGAGGAAAATTTGAAAAACCTTAGTTGGGATAACTGATATCGTGGCCAAGATCTGAACTGGACACCTCATGAAGTTTTACTGCCTGAACCTTCTTGCTCAGGCAGAAAACTCAGCAGGAAGACACAACTTGAAGCAGAGTGTCATTCAGTATTCAGCAGAAGCAAAGTGACTGAATTGTTTAAATTTTGTATGATAAATTAGGCCCTGTGGTTTACTCAGCCTCTAACAGAAATGAGTGCCAGGAATTAATTAAATAATTTTCCTGGGGAGTAAAGCGCGGCCGGCGTGTAAGGCTGACAACCTTACCGCCATCTTTGAACCAATTGTCTAGATAATGTGGGACCCTCAACATCTCACAACCCTATGGGCCTTCACGGTACATGGATAGCTTTACTTACTTATGATAAATTACTAAGAGCTCCAGAGCCGGTATTTTCACTGTGAAAGCTTCAGCTTTTATATCTTTGGGCTAATTCATAAAATAAGATTGTGTTCCCAAGACTGTTTACAAATATGCTGCATTTCAAGATAATTTTTAGCTGTTGATGTTCTCTTGCACAGTCAGACATCTGAAACTTAATGTAGCTGAGAAGCAGTGAATCCCCCCCACTGTAAAGCTGTGTTTGCCACAGAAAACATTTCTGGTCCAACCACAGACTTTATCTGATAATCCCTGCAGTTTACAGTATAAAATGACTTGAGTGTTAGGTAGAGTAGTAAAGTTGTGGATTTTTTTTATTACTAGTGGAGTGGGACTAAGTTCCTTGTACTCTGGCCACTTCTGGCCATACCAGCCCAGATAATAGGTGAGGGTGATTGTGAAGCAATTGGTGGAATGAAGATTGGCAGGGGAAACCGAAGTACGCAGAGAAAACCTGCCCCAGCACCACTTCGTCCACCACAAATTCCACTTGACCAGACCCGGGATTGAACCTGGGCCACCACGGTGGGAAGCCAGCGACTAACTGCTTGAGCTGTGGCACAGCCCTAAAGTTGTGGATTAATATGAGGGTGGTGCTCCGTTCTACTCTCAGGTGGGGCACTGGCTATCCTGACTGCAGATTTTCTCGCTTTTCTCAGTTCCTTCACAGAAATGCTGGGATAGTATGCCAGTTAGGCCATGACTGCTTCTTCCCAGTTTATTATTTACCAGTTGTCCTACCATTCAATGCTACATGATCTATATACTAACAGTGCTGTAAATAAGGAACAAGAAAAACAGATTAGAGTGTACTACAAGTTGGCCTACTGTTTGATGATGGCATATCACATTGTGTAACACTCTTTATTCTCATAATGTATATCATCTGGTTTCTTTATATAAAGACATCAGTGTTTCAGAAATGGGTTCACTTTCTCTCTTAACATGGAGAAAATATGAAAAAGGTCATACTGTACACACAGTATGAAAATGTCTCAACCTAGGAATGCAACACAATAGGACTTTATATAAATGCAGTGGAACCTCCATTCAGTTTCCACAGTATAAGGTATTTTCCTTATTTAATATTCAGTTTCAGTGACCCCAAGTCAGTAATCTCAATGTTATTCCCCCATTTAAGATCTTCAGTTTAGTCTTGAAATCTAATGATCCCTACAGCACTATTAACAGGGGTTTCGCTGTACATAAATTTTCAAATGCGTATGTTCTCAGGCTAGTTTATACAAGTTGAGTGACAAGTTTCAGGGCAAATGTGCCGTCTTCAGGCCCTCAAATACTTTAATATGTATATAAACCTTTTGTATTATGAGGAATTATACATCTTGTATGTATGTAATTTTGCCTGTCCCACTGAAGACAGCAAACCCATTTCAGAACCATGGATTTTATATAAAAAAATCTAGGATGATGAAAAAAAAAGGTAAACTTGTTCCTGTTCTTAATTAAATGCTATGCCATGAAGACACATGGAGGAGTGGAGGTATAGTTCCACCATTATTGACCTTGGACGTAGATGGTGAGTGGTCAGCTTCATGCCCTGCCCACATTATCCCCCCCTCCACACACACACACACAGAAAAACCCCATGATATCCATTGGGTAGGATGCTGAGTGCACTCGAGAGCTGGTCTGGATGTTTTGAAGAACAGAAAAATCCCTCCCTCTGCTGGGAACCAAACCCAGCCATCCAGCCCATAGCCTATTGCAATACCAACTGAGTTATCGCACTCAGAGTCGAATAAATAAATAGCTTAGAAGTTCTCACCTTGATGATTTGTCAGGTATTCAAATAAATAGATCTAACATTAGAAAATCACATTCCTTTCCATTGCAAGACTGAGCCTTACTTTTATAACTAATTACCTCCATGGAGCATAGTCCTTGAGAAGCTAATATTTGCTCAGCTTGCCAAGAAATTTGTAGCATCTGTGGAACCCAAAATTTCATTATCATGTCCACAAGAGCCCACCACTTATCACTACCCTGATTCATATTAATCCAGCCCCTCCCATCTTATTCCTTTAAGTTTCATTTGAATATTATTCTTTCATCTACACCCAGGTCTTCCAAGTGGTATTTTTCCTTCAGGTTTTATTGTCAAAACTCCATATACATTTCTCATCTCTCCCACGCGTTCCATATGTCTCACCCATCTCATCCTCCACAATTTGATCATCCTAATGATGCTGGGTGAAGAGTACAAATTATGAAGTGTTTTGCTGTGCAGTTTTATCAAGCCTCACACTGTTTTCTCCCTCTTCTTCCCTCTCCAAATCATAGCAGCACCCTGTTCCCAGACACCTTCGGTCACATTCTTCCTTTCATGTCAGAGACCAAGTTCCATACCCATTCAAACAAAATTAATTGTACCTGGTGGATTCTTATATGTCAGTGTCAGAATCCCAAAGGATAAGATACTGTTGTTTCTGTAGCAGACGTGTAGTCATGAATTTGTGCATAATCATTTGCCCAAGCTTTGAAGTATGTATGACTTTGAAAGTGTATGTTTACACATGGATGTGTTCAGCGGGACCTTCAGCATCTCCTGTGAGATCAGAATGGAGAGATAATTAAACAAAATCTCAAATTCTGCTGATTGTCACAGTTTCGTGTTAACTTCAGCATTTCTGTTGGCAATATTTCATAGAACAAACACAGAGAATGAATTTTGTGTGTTGAGTGAAATCTTGAAGTCATCTTCTGTGATGTGATGCCATGCAGTCTGGTAGATGGGTACCAATGATTCAGAGCAACCAGATGTCTCAATGTCCAGGACAACTCTGAAATCTCAGACTATACAGCTTGAAGCCTTCTTCAAACTATAAGATGTCTGTATGAGATTTGAGGTTCTCACATTGGTCTTCATAAAGAGTTCTTTCTTCTGGGATGTAACACTGTAGTGTGGTGAAAGTCAATCAGTGTTTCAGGACATTCGCTGTTTGCTGCTTGTTTCACGCTGGTTTCTTGCTTGGCTTACTCTACAGCCTTGAAGATGGAGGTGACATGTTTCTCTGAAATGTTGGTTGACTTTCCCCAGGGCTTTATGATGTTATATCAAAGAAAACTCTATGAAATGTCTCTTCAGTTATCTCTCCTGCAACGTGTGGATGGGCTTAAGTACAAGTTTTATATAAACTAACAAACTACAATAATATATTGCAACAAAAATACAGCTACCATACTTTGTGTCACATTAATTACCACATAATTGTCGTGTTAATTGTTTGTGTGAAGTTTTTTTAGTTCTCTGTCAGATGTCACTGTATGACTGAGTGAATGTCACTGTAATGTATGAAGTCATTTTGAAACTGTAACAGAATGTAATTTAAGAAATTTGTATATATGAACTTAAAATGAAGTTTCTGAAACCATCAGGTTAGATGGGAGAAAGCTTATCAGTGTAAATAATTTAAAGTTAATTATGATTTGAAACTTTCACAGTGATCATATGCAATGAAGTCTCCTCTGTATCAGTGTTTCAGAGACCGTCTCTTTCTCCATCATCAGGATTTGGTGTGGTGAGTGACATGGCCAAATGTTGTACAGGGTGATCCACTTTTAGGGGAGGTCCTGAATTATTAACCCTTAGGCGACAAACAAGAACCATGGGACAGTTGTATGCACTGGTACTTGTGAATGGATGGACATGATTAAACTAACAGGTGATTCTGAAATGTGCCAAAACTGCATAATTCTGGTTTGGTCTTAATTAAGCTACATTCTGTAGTACATAAAAAAAGGTGTTAATATTTCTTTTCAGCAATATACAGATGGAAATTTTGACAGAGGGCATCCAATATGTAAAGAAACTAAGAATAGTTTAGCATTATGTATTGGTGGAAGTGTAATGTTGCACTTTACTTCAAATCACTGTTTCCAGACCACATATCTGGTGCTCTGAAATTCTTAATTATGAGAATGCATCGTTCTTTGCCAAAACAGGATTAGCTTATTAAAATACTAATTTTAATAATTCCTAAATAATCAGATTTCTTGTGAATGACCATCTCTGCTCATTCAGCAATTGGATGTTCAAGAAATTCGCTCTTTACAGAACCCACAGCATCTTCATTCATCACCAACCCACCATCAGTCTCTAAAGTGAATATAGCAAACTTGAATTCATTCTTGTACAAAGCATGTCATATGCACAGTGTTGGTGACTAACTGACCTGTAATATTCTGCACTACGAGTATGTTGAACTTGAACTCATATGGGAAAGGAAGGCAGCATGTTCCTTCAAAACTTGGTATCCGCCCACAAAACTACATGATGCCACAACCCTGAAGACTGCAATCTTAATAATCACTGCTGTAAAACCATAAACACTTACACAGATTCTGTGAGTTTCTTCGTTTGATTCAATTTGAAGGTAATTTAGAAATAAATCTGACAAGGCCTACACCTCATTTTGAGCAACTTTTATAATGTAAAACAACAATAACATCCCCTAAAACTTGTGCATCCTCTCAGAAACTTTGGTTTATTAACAAAATATGACCAGATTGAATCCATCTGTCTACCACAGATTATTGTAACATATATTTATTTTCACCCTGTATAAATATATAGTAAAACCTGCCTTAAATGGAAATATTTTCAGGTCCCTTGACTTTGGGGCTGAAAAAGATGTTAAATAACCTGGATTAAACGGAAACTGTTTAACGCGGACAACGGAAATCAAAATAAGCCTATATATGGAAAATTTCCAGTCTTCCGGAATGCATCATTTAGAATAATTTTAGGCATCCTATACATTCTACAGAATTTTGTTTTCCCTAATTCTTTAAAATAAGCTTCTAACGGTACTGCACTACCTGCACTGAGATTCAGCAGAATTGTTTTCCCCTTCTGGAAATTGTATTCAGTAAGGGCTCTAGGCGTGAACGGAGAAGTTCATGGAGGTAGGCCTAGGCCCACTGGGGATGTAGTGCCAAGGAAAAAAAAGAGGGCTCTAGGCCTACAGTTCTACTTTAGTCTAGCAGTTGTCATCATGGCTACAAAGACAAGAGTTGTGCTTGATCTTAACACAAGATTAAAAGTGATTCATGTGAGTAAGCAAGATAAATTGTCTGTTAAGCAGATCATGAAGATGTTTAACGTTGGTAAAACTCAAGTGTATGAGATTCTAAAGAAGAAAACAGAAATTCTGAAGCAGTGGGAAACTTGTGCTAATGGAAAAATAAAAAGAGAACTTAAGAAAACTGCAAAAGAAGACGTTAATAAAATAGTGTGGGAGTGGTTTGTCAGTGTGAGGGCGAAAAATCACCAGGAATATGCTAAAAAGTCGCTGAAAAACTGGGGAAGACTGAATTCAAAGCATCTAATGGATGGTTGGAGAGTTTTCGCAAAAGACATCGGATAGTTTTTAATGAACTTTGTGATGAATCAAGTGATTGAGGAATGGGAAGCTAAATTGCCATCCATAATCGAGGGATATGAACCTGAAAACATAGTGAACGGTGATGAGACTGGACTGTTCTTCAATGGTAGAATGAAAATGCAAAACCAGTATGTTTTGTTGTTCTTGGATAACGCAACATGCCACCCCCATATCGAACTTTGCAAAGTGCGACTTGCTTGGTTCCCTCCAAACACCACTAGTGTTTCTCAACCAATGGATCAGGGCATCATTCGGAATGTTAAGGTCCACTATCATAAATTAATAATGCAATCTTTGCTCGTCAATATAAATTCTACATCATCCGCCTCTGTGTCTCGGTTCTAGATGCGGTTATTTGGATAAGTCAAGCAGTAAAGAAGTTGTTACCAGAAACTGTGACAAAGTGTTTAAAAAAAGCAGGATTTTCTACGGTAGAAGTTACTCCTAGTGTAGAAAATGAGAATGACCAGAAGGACTTACAACATTGCATGAATGAAGCTGCTTTCAGTAACTGCAATGCTGAGGACTACATCAACATAGACAAAGATGTGCAAACAGAACCAGACACAATGGATATCGATGTATTAGTTGAGAATTTTAGAGAAAATCAAAAAGGAAGAGAGGAGGAGGAGGAAGAGGAAGAAGAGGAAAATGACCTTGTGATAGAAGAAGAAAAGTGTAGAGTGAAGACTTATCAGGATGCTGCCAACAGTTTAAAGGTACTGCAGGAGTTTGCCATGCAACGGAATGATTCAGACATGCTTACTCTAATTTCTCAAGCTAAAGTGTTTGTGGAAAGTCAGGCAGCCAAGAGAGTAAACTGCATGCAAAAAAGTCTGCTGGAGTTCTGGTAAAATTATAAAAAGTGAGTACTGCAATTTTTTCCTGTTCAGTGTAATGTTTGCATGTGTTCAATGATTANATATTACATGTGCCACTCAGAAATAAATCCAACAGAAAATCGATTTACAGTTAACAAAATATAGCATAGAAAATAGCAACAAAGAGTGTTCACGTCAGGAATTCTTGTTTCCAATCTTCCTCATCTTTCATGTATAAGTGGACCTGCTTTGAAAACAAAATCTTTAGTAGTAGTAGTAGTGCTACACACACGATTTCACAACAATTCACGATTTCAACATGATTTACACAAAATTTCCTATACAGTTGAATGGATACAATGAATTAAATAACCTGCAGTATCCATAAAGCAGCATGGTTTTATCCAAACTTGTGGGCCATGGTTACAAATATTATTGGAAAAATTTTGATGCTGGACTATATTTGATTCTTGGCCATGCCATAGCCCAAGCGGTTAGTTGCTGGCTTCCCACCATGGCGGCCCAGGTTCAATCCCAGGTCTGGTCAAGTGGGATTTGTGGTGGACAAAGTGGTGTTGGGGCAGGTTTTCTTAGAGTACTTCGGTTTCCCCTGCCAGTCTTCATTCCACCAAATTCTCCATCATCATAATCACCCAGGGCAGGCTACAATAGGCCAATCAGTGGCCGCCATGCCGAGTGGACCCAGTTGGACTCCACCCCTCACTAAGCAAATTTTTTTAAATATTTGATTCTCGCACATTTATTGATGTACAGCATAACATCCCAGAAGATATAACCTTCTTGTAACTGTTGTGGGAAACTCAAATCTGATATTATTTCTTTTTTCCAAATGCTAGATGGTTCTGGATAGGTTCTAGTGGTCAGCTCTTGTGAACATGGTAAGGAACTTCGGTTTCCATAAAAGGTGTGAACTTCATGACAAGCTGAAGGACTGTCAGCATGTCAAGAATGATTCTGGCTGGTAACAGAACACAACATACAGTGTAAACATTTGTATAATCTCCATTATGTTACCTACAACACATAGTACTAAGTACAGTGTGTCCAACTTGAATTGCCTCCCTTCACTTAAGGCTCACTTTGTTTAAGTATATAATGGAATTATAATACAGAAGACAACAAATTGCATACAATGCTACAATATTGTTTCAAGTAAATAGATTTATAACAAAATTTGCACAATAAATAAAATGACAAAAAGATTTCCATTTCATTTAGTACATAGTGTTGTCAGTAAGATTATAATTTGCTCTTTTCTTAAAGTGAAAAGAAATAATCAATGATTTAGCATGAATACACAAATAAACTGCAGCAAAAATTGCAATGTTGTCAACATTCACAAGTCACACCATCATCTGCCTCACCATCGTTGGTCTAAATCAGTAACCCGCACTTTTCTCATCCCTCTGAACCTGAATGCCACAACTTACTTTCCCCTACAGCACATTCTGTAGTAATTCATGGAATCTGTATCTTTGAAACCACCACCACACACTTTCCAGTGGGCCATCCCCACAGCCTCTTTCCCCAAGATCCATTTTAAAATTATCCTTCCATCTGTGCTGACCACCTCTTTGGTCTAGTGGTCAGAGTTCCTTGCTACAGATCCAGAGATCCAGGTTCGATTCCCAGCACTACCAGATTTTCTGAGAAGCAGTGGTTCTGGAATGGGGTCCACTCAGCCTTATGAGGATAATTGAGGAGCTATTTCAAAGGAAATGGTGGCTATGGTCTAGAAAACCAAAATTAACGGCCATGAGGAATCGTTGCGCTGACCACATGACACCCCTTATCCGCTAAAGTTGGCACTAACTTCGCCGACAAGCAGCAGTCACTCCATCAGTACAGTTCACTTGCAGACTAAAACCACAGAGTTTTTTTTTTTCTATCTATGTTTCTGTCTTCCACAACTTGTATCCCATCTCCTAATATTTTAAACCCACTTCCACCATGCAAACAGTGAAGGAAATTGTATCAATATTTACTCTGTGAAATAAAAAAGCAGGAATAAAGCTGTGTAAACTTGTAGGAAACTGGATCTATGTATTCAGTAAGACAGTAAAAATGCAATATCAATTTATGAGTTAACATTTTCGACACTGTCCCATCTAATACAGGTCAAAACGTACAGTGGATTTTAGTAACATAGTAAATCTCTGTGGTCTAGTGGTGAGAGTTCCCGGCTATAGATCCAGAGGTCCATGTTCAATTCCTGGCGCTACCAGATTTTTCCTGAGGAGTAGTGACACCCTCTCTCCGCTAAAGTTGGCACTAACTTTGCTGACAAGCTGTGGTCGCTCGGTCCATATAGTTCGCTTGCAGACTAAAACCATGGAGTTTTTTTGTTTGTAAATATATACCAGATTACATGACATCACATCCTGGAAGACACTGACCTTCTTAGTCACTACTGTGAGAGCCTCAGATCCCATATACATGCTCAGTCTCAACAAAACTCATTCGGTCGATGAAATATCTCATGTCTACCAACCCTTGATGTGTGCCATGTATCACTAACTCCACAGAGGTGGAGGTGAGTCCTTAAGAAGCCACCAGTTATTCAGGAGAATTTCCCAACATGGAACCCAAAGGTTCATTATCATATCCACAAGAACCCCCCCCCACTGGTCCCTATCATGAGCCAGTTTAATCCACTCCATACCACCTCATTCTATTTGTCTTGAGTTCCATTTCAATATTATCCGTTAACCTATATCTAGGTCTTCCTAGTGGTTTCTATCCTTCCAGCCTTCCCACAAAAACGCTGTATACAGTTATATTCACCTTATGCATGCTACATTCCCTGCCCATCTCATCCTCCTTTACTCGATCTTTCTAATTGGTGAAGAGTACAAGTTATGAAGCTCCTCATTATGTAGTTCCCTCAAACCTCCTATTACTTCATCCCTCTTTGGTCCAAATATTCATCTCAGTACCCTGTTCCCAAACAACCTCAGTCTAGGTTCCTGCCTTAATGTCAGAAACCAAGTTTCACACTCATACAAAATGACAGACAAAATTAGAGTTTTGTATATTTAACGTTTTTAGACAGCAGAATGGAAAACAAAATACTCTGAACCGAAAGGTTGCAATCATTACCAGAGTTTAATCTGCTCTTACTTTCATCATTAATCAAATTTTGATATGTTACTGTTGTTCCCAAATATCTGAACTTTGCCACATTTTCAGAGGATCTGCTAGTCATCTTCATGTTAAGATTTTGTCCTGTATTTTGATGAGACATCGACATACACTTAGTTTTCTCTGTGTTCACTTCTAGGCCAAGCAGTAGTTCAAACAAAGGTTTGTTTGAGCTGTATAACAGTAAAATTTTTCTTCACAGAATTTGTTCTTGACACTTTTCTAAGAACACTGTGTTGCAGTCATTCGTGTATTGCCACTAGGTGTTAAAAAATCATATCATAACCTAAGGCTTTATCAGTGGCATTCCCCTCAGTTGAGGTACATCATGCACCTGAAACTCTGGCCATCCCGTCACTTCATGGTAAACCCTGATCATTGTTTTAGACACAAGATAAAGAGCCTGATTATAACATAAGAACAATGCCTTGATCTTTTCCACATAACAAACTTCCTACAACATGTAATGAAACACAGGTGTATTATATTACAGTATACTGTGTAAAGCAAGAATTTAAAATAATTCTTTCAGAAAAAACAATGTTACACATAAACAAATATCTAAAACCAAACAATAACATGTATTTTTTAAAATAATAATTAAAATAAAACTCATAATTATAAATTCCACTAACAGAGACTAGAAAATAAGTTAGTTTCTCCATAAGTCCTCACACTCAAAATGAGTTACATTAAAAGTGTAGTGGTTTCAAAATTTCATCACTACTATCACTATACCACCACCATTAGGTTAGTTGCAAAACTTGTTCAGGACAGACAGACTGTTATACAAACAGAGTAAAATGACAAATTCATTAGACCAACTGTTTTGAAATACTGTTTATGCTTATTGCTATCTGTAAATAAAACGTAAGGACACAGCTTCAGCTGGCAAAAATACATAAGAACTTCCTCTGAACGTCTGAAAATATAACATCTTTAAAATTGTAATCTGAATTTGAAAAGAAGTATATGTCTCAGTTTTTACATGTATCCCACTGAAACATCAAACAAAATCTGTGATGTCATGAACTGAACCCTACAGATGTCTTAAATCTGTCATTTTTAAACAGATCGTTTATACTTTAAGAAGTATTCTGAATACAGAATATTCTGTTATTCAACACATCTGTTCAACAGGCAGTGTCGGTGAGGAATGCTTGCACAGCCATTTTTGTGTCAGATCCATTTATCTCAGGAAGAGTTACACAAGAAATGGCACAACTATGTCCAAAATCTCCAAGAACCTTGTTATTCTACCTGACTTGTTACATGCTCATCGATTTGCAACATTAGGTGCCTGTCATGCAGGTCACTATGCATGGGTCAACCTGTTTCAATTAGCTGTTAGTATGGAAGCTAGCCAGATATTACTTACTGGGTTCCTGTCATGATCCCAATGTAAGATATACAACCCACAGCTCCATTAAAAGACAGTGGAGCTGCAATTCCAATGATCCAGGCAGAAACCGATTCTAATTATCTTCATTTCTGTTCCAGAATAACAAAGGTTTCTATAGTTTGATGTTTCAAAACATTATGGAAGATATGTCGATCTCCAACAATTCAGAAAGAACAGTAACAACAAACTCAGCTGCATGTTCCACAAAGGCGCAGAGTACAAGTTCATTTCAACTGTTTGGAGTCCACAATAATCTCGTCACCATTCGAGATGTTGTAGCTGTATAGTTGCTTGTTAGGGAAACGCATTTCCTCAGCCCCTGTGATGTCTTTCAGGTCCTGGTCCACGTAAAACAGCTTCATGCGTGACGAGGGGATCCCTGCAAACGACTCTAGCTTCTGTTTGAGTTCCTGGACCGTCTGGTACACAACTATGCTGCGAACCTCACTTGCCTCTCCACATGTGAAACGAACCTTGACACGCTTCTCAGGGCTCAAGTCTACATCAACCAGAGGATCCAACTTACCATGCACAGCCACTAGGTCTGCATACCTGTAACAGAACAGTGCAATGACAGGAGTAACAGGGAAAAGAAGTTACAGCAGTCTCCAAAGCAAATAATGAAATTCCAAAAAAGGGGATACAGATCCATTGGCTGGCCTAGGACAAGACATGGAAATATGAGACTGGAACAGACTTTGCCTAATCCAGGTAATCCATGGAGTGAGAGGAGTGAGGGGAGGAAGAGGAGGACATTGAGAAAGAGGAGAAGCAGCTGGAGAGAGTGGGGGAGAAGAAAATGAAGGGAATGGAGGGAGAGGAGCAGGAGAAAGAGGAGAAGAAGATGTTGGAGGAGGAAATAAAAATGGATGGGGAGAAAAAGAAGATGGAGGAGGAGGAAGTTAGTGTTTTATCTAATTTTTTAAATTCATATTTTAAAATTACTGTGTTCATGTGAGCTAGAACCAAACCTGATCAGTGACATGTTTCCCATTTCCCATTAATCCTCCGGCAGAGACCTATCATTCATGCACAGACCTTGTGGCATTGTCTCATCATGGCATTTTTAATAATACTCTAAAAGGTTTATGACAGTGGTTTTATCATTATATGAATACTGCTGGACACTGTCCAGTGTTAACTGTCTGACATATATTTGATATTTGTAGTGGTTGAGAACAGCTCTTTCTAATGTGCCAAACTAAGTGGGATCATTTCCCACTTACGAAGGGGGACCCAAAAATAACTGGAAACGACCTGTTGCGCGCGCATGCTTTGTAGTTACGAGTTGTGCTGCTAGGTGGTGTTAGCTGGGGGTCTCCCGCGACTGTTAGTGAGCTGGCGTGAGTCTGAGTTAAGTGGTTTGTCTGTGGTGCTCTGTTGTGTGTGTTCCTGTTTCAACCCTTTGGCAATAAGTAAGATGGCCGACCAGAAGGAACAAAGAGTGTGCGTGAAATTTTGCTTTCTGTTAGGGAAAACTGCACTTCACTCTTCAAGTCGCGGCAAACATTCACGCGGTTTTCTCTTTGGTCATCTCCGAGCAAGCGAGGAANGCACCACAGACAAACCACTTAACTCAGACTGACGCCAGCTCACTGACAGTCGCGGGAGAACCCCAGCTAACATCACCTAGCAGCACAACTCGTAACTACAAAGCATGCGCGCGCAACAGGTCGTTTCCGGTTATTTTTGGGTCCCCCCTCATATACCTAATGATGGAAAAGGATCCAATTTCCAAAACATGTATATAAAATATGCTTCAGATAACAGACAACATCCAACATAATATTTGTAACAGTACTCACTTGGGAACAGTATAATGTGCTACTAATACAGGGTGATTCACGAAATTTTACCCTGGCTTATGGTACATATTCCTGGGGTTAATTCCTGCAAAATTTCCTTATAAACTTGTGGTCGATTTTCAATAGTTACGGAGTAACAATAGATTTTCGAAACGCATCATTGTGAGTGCAGCGCTATGCTTCCCGCCTGGGCAACCATGCGTTCCAATCAGCTGTGTCAGCTGATAATGCAGACTGGCTGGAATTTTGCGCATAGGTAGGCAGAGCGATCCAGTAGTAAACAGGATGTTGTGTTGGTGACTTTGTGAAGTTAATTTGCCGTACACATTTTCCACTGAGGAATACGCCAATACGATGTTTGTTTTGGGTGTATGTGATGGAAATGTGAGAGCCGCTGCTGCCAAATATCACCAGCGTTATCCTAATCGCAGGATTCTGAATCTTAAATCCATTAGCAGTACAGTCAACACATTAAGACAAACTGGTTCTCTCCCCAGTGTTCGTATACAATACGAACGAAATCCTCAACATGAATTGTGCAAAGAAGAAAACATTCTCAATGCTGTAGAGCGCAGTCCATGTGCCAGTACAAGACATCTAGCTCAGCGGCTCGGTGTTTCTCAGTCCATGGCGTGGAGGACTCTTCATGAGAACGGCTGCATCCTTATCATTTACAGAAAGTACGACACCTACAACCATGAGACCGTGCTCTTCGTCTGCAGTTCTGCAACTGGTTAAATGGAACTCGGAAGTTGTATCTCTTTATAATGTTCTGTGATGAGGCACAGTTTACACGGGACGGGGTCAACAACAGTCACAACTTACATGTTTGGGCAGACAATAATCCCCGTGCCACGATAGAATCGAACTTTCAACACCGATTCAGTGTCAATGTCTGGTGTGGTGTTCTGTATGATCAGCTAATCGGGCCATTCATTTTTCCTAGCCACTTAACTCATGAGATTTACCTTCACTTCTTAGAAGAAGAATTACCACAGTTACTTGAAGATGTTCCTCTGGCAACAAGACGCCGGATGTACTTTCAGCATGATGGGGGCGCCTCCTCACTTCTCCTGCGCAATAGCAGCTCACTTGGATCGGCATTTCCCACAGCAGTGGATTGGTCGTGGAGGCTGTAATACCTGGCCTCCCAGGTTGCCAGATCTAACGCCGTTAGATTATTGCATTTGGGGCTGGATGAAGGACATTGTGTACCAGGTAAAGGTACAAACACGTGAAGCGTTACTTGAACGTATTCTGGACGCGGTGATGACAATAAGGAACAAACATGTGGAACTGTGAAATGCTACGAGTGTGGTTCATACATATGCGACGCGTTGTGTTGACGTGTAGGGAGACATTTTTGAAAATCTTATGTAAATCCAGTCGTCTTCTAAATCACTACAGTTTAAAGGAAACAGATTGATAGAAGGGTGTGATATACAACCATTGGTATGTTTACAGAATGGGATGCTGAAAATAATGTAATTTTGTAACACAAAATCGATGAAAAATGTTGCACAATGCAAAATTAAGAAATTGAAAAAAAAATCGGTTTTAGAATGCTTCTTTCCTACAACATTAACGATTAGAAAGTGTTTGTATTGTATTTCTAATTTGTTTTCACTGAAAATCGAAGAAAAAAAGATTTTTCGCCAGTTTTCAAATTACTGTATCTCTTTAATTATGAGTTGGGATACCATTAGTATATTAAATTTTTTGTTCCAAATTACCTCAGGAATGCCCTCCCTAAGTGGGGGTAAAACTTCGTGAATCACCCTGTATATGAAGAACTGTAATAACAGAAAATAACTAGAATAAACATAACATTAAGTGTTCAATATATTAAAAATAACCTCTTGCCAACAATTTACTATTTTCGAGTTCTTGTTGTGAAAACTACACATTTTTTATCGTTTTTCTAGTTCACAATTTATCATGATGAGATTCTTCGGAATCTGATTCCTTATATAGATTGAAAGTGACAATGTTAACTATAGGAACCCCCCCCAACGCTACCAGCTCACCTCTCCGGTCGATCAGACTCTGGTTTCTCCAAGTAATATCTGATGAATGCCCGTTCTGCATCCTCCCGTTCTTCCTTGCCTATAATTCCACCTCCATTCAGTGTCTGAACATTAGGAAGCCTGGCAATGAGGAACTGATGGCGCTCATGTTCAGTATACTCCTGTGGGTACCGCAAAAACAATGTTCAGTCTGTTCTGAAATAATTTCTTAATTTGACTGTTATTTCTTCTTTAAAGCAAATGTATAAATTCTACTATGTATTGTGATACTGACATGGAAAGCAACTATATCACAGGCAAAGAATGGCCCTTCTGGTTGTTTTTTATATTTGCACATTTTATAGAATCATGATTGCAGAAACTGTCCTAATTGAATCTCTCACCTCAAAAAGAGGGCAACCCTGCAATCGCAGGTACTGCAATTCGGGGAACCTGCTTAGTCTATCCACATCATCCCATGTTGCCAGCAATGTGCTATTTAAGTTGAGAAATTTTAGCTTCCTGAAGTAACTGTGGGGTGAATCAATGCCTGGGGGGCTGTTAGATTCGCACTCGCTCTCCGTTCGTCCTCCTGGAGATGTATCTGCTTCTGAAGCACTCCTGGTCAGTAAGATATACATATACAGCCTTATAAGTAAAATGGCAGACATATCAGAAAAAAATTATCAAAAAGTATCACTTTTCAGAATTACTGGGTTTTGGACTTTGTCCACTGTCCGGTATTCTACAAACTAGAAAACATAATGTTTTGGAAACTGGATCTGTTTCTGTCCTCAGATGTAGGGAGAAGACATCTACTCAGGTGGATCCCTTAGAAAGAGCTAACATCAATCACCCTTCTTATCTGAGGATGGAAACAGATCCAGTTTCCGAAACGCTGTTTTTTCTAGTGTCTAGAATACAGGAGGATGGACAAAGTTCAAAATCACCATTGTCAGAATCCTTTAGAGTACCACTTTTGTTTCCATTTCAGTTATGTAATTAAATGTTAATATTATATCAATATTCTCAGAGCAGTGACTATGAAAAGCATAATTTTCTGGGTTTGAACATAGCTTTGAGGCAGCCCAGTGTCTTGCAGAGACATACTGCATCTGGACTCAGGGGCAAGAAAAAATTGGCAGCAATCTCAGTTCCAAAACATTGGACTCTCTCCAAACTACAGTGTGTTACAACTCAGAGACTGTACTCTCAAAGTGGAAATTTCATTGGATTAATTGGTTCAGAGATCATTTAACAAAGCTAGATCAGTCAGCTATGGATTATTTGGCATCAGATTAGATGAGACTGATGCAAATGATGGCAGGGAGCAGATGCAAACAATTTCAACACTTCAAAGAGCAAAAGACATTCAGATGTTTAAGAAACCCCATTCCTACCTCCAAGAAGAAAAAGCTATACAACTATTATACATAGGGCAGTCAAAAAGTTCCCAGAATTCCTCTGCAGACGGGGAACGAGTGACAAGATAGCGCACACACTGTTGTGGTGGGAAGCTCGGCATGTCTGCTCGCAGGCACAACAGGTCTGGACAGGTTTCAGTGTGCAGTGTTGTTACTGTTCCGTTTGAATTAGACGTGAGTGTTGGTCATTCGGCGCAATGTCACAGTTCCAACAGCGTGTGAACATCAAGTTCATGTGCAAATTGGGAAAATCTGTTTCAGAGACGCTATCAGCCCTGCAGCAAGTTTACGGTGATACTGCACTACAGAAATCCGCAGTTTACAACTGGTTTTCCCGTTTTAATAATGGGCAGGAGATGTTAGAGGATGACTAGTGCAGCGGGAGACCTTCAACATCCAGAACCGAAGAAATGATTGGAAAAGTGCGACAACTAATTCAATGTGATCGAAGAATGACCATCACGGAGTTGGAGCAAGAAGTTAGTACTGTTACTGATCCTTTCTACATGCAAGTTTTGCAGAGGTTGCGCGATGTGGTTCGGAGAAAGTGGCGTGACAAGTGGCAAGGACAGTGGTTTCTGCATCACGATAACACACCGAGCCACACGTCGCTTGTGCAGCAATTCCGCACAAAGAAAAACATTCCTGTCATCACTCAGCCACCGTACTCTCCAGATCTCACTCCGAGTGACTTTTGGCTGTTCCCTACTCTGAAAATGGGCCTCAAGGGGACACATTTCACAACCATGGAGGACATCAAATTGAATGCAATGGCTGAGCTCTGGAAGATTCCAAAAGAAGCCTTCCACCGCTGCTTCCAACAATGACAGGATCAATGGAGCAAGTGTGTGTGCATGCAAGGGTCCTACTTTGAAGGTGATTAGGTAAGTGTTGCCATATGTCCTACCATTAGAGTGCTATACAACCATTCCGGGAACTTTTTGACCACCCCTCGTAAATGCACATCTCTTCACAGACGTTTAGCGAAGATTTCTCTGTTTGTTCTGGGAACCAAATGAAAAATATAAAACGACTGTGGGTTACAAGCCCTGTTATCAGTGCTAAGCCAAGTGGTATATGTAGTTACAATATCCTACAAGGGATTAAAGGAAAATTGTGAGGAAATGAATAGAAGTATGGTGAATATTGACCAGAATGACCAAAATATGAGCCATGTACCTTCCAAACAAAAGTTCATCTATACTCGAGCAATCCAGCTCAGCACCAGGTTTATGGTGATAAATTTTTGTTTAATACTTTCAAAGTTTATTTAGTGATATTTCATCATCTGCGTAAGTTATACAACATCGAAGACTAGAATGTGAATGATGAATTAGGAAGGATCTGGAATGATGTGTTGTTTGCCTACTTGAATGTACATTCTTCCAGACAGGCTAAGGAAAACTAGAAAGAACCCCAGTAGAAAAAGCCGGTCTTTGGGCTGCGAATACAACCCAGGCCATCCCGAATACTAATTAAGATTACTGAAAAATCAGGAAGACTACATGTGATGTCACATTAAAAGTTCATCACAGTGGTGTGCTATTGTTGCTGCTGTCTAAATTTTGTAAACTGCCTTGTTTTTGTCTTCTGTTTGTTGTTTTTACTTGTGCTTCATTTGTAACTGGTCACTGTGCTTTTAAGTTAGCATATAAATAAATACAGAAATGAATTATTGTTGTTGATCTCATCATTGTCCTTGCTATAACTCAGGCAGTTAGACACATGCTTCCCACCACAGAGCCATGGGTTCAATCCTAGGTGACTTCATATAAGAACTGTAGTAGATGAAGTGGCACTTGAGCAGTTTTTTCTCCAAACCTGTTCAACTTTCCCCTGCCAATCATCATTCTACCATCTGAGGTATGCAATAACACTGACCAGGCAACACAACATGAGTATCATATCCTCAGTCTTTACGTTTGGGGCTGTATCTCTGATTGGTTACAGGGTTGGCTTTGTCTAATTGACCCTAAATACTAGGCATTTCATTTTATGTAGGATTTGATGTTCTCACAGGGGCAGATATGAAGAGTTATATCTACTGGGATATAACTCTGCAGAGTCCATTGAAAGTCAATTGATGTTTCAGAGAAACCTGCTTCACATGGTTTCCCGCTCAGCTCATTCTTTGACCCTGAAGGTGGAGGTGACACTGCCGCCTGAATGTTGGTTGACTTTCAGTGAGCTATGTGGCATTATATCCCATAAGTTACATCTCTTCGTACCTTCTTATTTTTTACCTGTGGAAGGCGACATAGCCATACCCCAAAATGTTGTCATTATATTTTAAACCAAGCATAATTATTTATGCTGATTCTGTGATAAGAAAAGGCAGAACACCAAACCACTACACACCCATTCCCTATGATAGGAGATGGGTCAAGTGACTGCAGCGGGCACTCAGCGAGTACAAGAGCCCCAAGTGTAGGAAAGGCCAGACCCAACTTGCATATCTCCCGCCATGTGGCCACTGGATTCCCCGAGAAGTGTAGCTTCTTCACATTGCAATAGTGACGAGGGCTTGTCTGCGTATCAGCATCATTGCTCAGTTCCACACTACTGTAGTTGTTGAGGCTGAGGTGTAGCTCCTCCAAACTGCAACAACATATCTCATTCTGTTATCACATCAGTCGGTCATTTCTAGTCACTGGCTTCAATTTTGAACAAGGTAACCACTTTCCAAGCCATAATATGTAAACAAAATATAATCTGATTCAAAATTATAATAACTTATGGCAGTGGTTGCAAAATATTTTAGCATCCCCCCCCTCCTGCCTTCCTGCTTTTGGTTTTCACCAAATACTCATGCCCCTCCCCCTCAACAATATATTTATTAAAATAAATATAATGATTTGTATCACTTGTAATGGTTTATATCATTATCTAAGGCCATGCCATAGCTCAAGTGGTTAGTCACTGGCTTCCCACCGTGGAGGCCGGGGTTCGGGCCAGGGTCTGGTCACGTGGGATTTGTAGTGGGCAAAGTTGCGCTGGGGCAGGTTTCCTCCGAGTGGTTCAGTTTCTCCTGCCAATCTTCATTCCACCAAATTCTCCATCATCATAATCACCTGGGGCAGGTACAATAGACCAATCAGTGGTCACCATGGAAAGTGGACCCAGCCGGACTCCACCCCCCACTATGAGAATTAAAAAAATTATATCATTATCTATGAACAACTAACCTGTAATTAGTACTATATCAAAAGTGTGGGTAAAAAATTCAAAATTTTAAAATTAAAATGCTGCATAGTGATCTTTATTTGGCAATGAATAAATGCTGAAATCTAATCATCCTAAATTTGTTTAATATCTGCATTAACAATTCTGACACATGCTTCTGGGAAACATCATTAAATACAGCCAAAGAGAATTATTTCAGCAGTATTTGACACTAAAAATTTATTTTATCTCATGATCATCCCTTGAACTCTCTCATGCCCCCCAACCTGAGAACCACTGATTTTGGGGATTCAGTTATTCAGTATAGAGGGGGTGGGTTTCCCCATGCACTGCGACTAATAGTCTATTGTATGTCCCCCTTTAATTTCTACTGTCTCCATACCCTACTGATACTGGTGTCCGCTGTCTCCCCTTTCTGCCAGCGAGGTCAGCCCTCTACTGGCAGTGGTACCCGATAACTCTCCCCTTTCTGAAGGTGAGGTTGGCCCTCTACTGGCATTGGTACCCGATAACTTCCCCATCTACCGGAGGCATTGAAAACTACTTGGGCGGGAAACATTTTGCCTAATTCTGCTCAGAGGTCTCCTAGAGACATGAGGATCTTTTACGTGCCGTAAATCTACGACACGGGACCCATGGCTTAAAGTCCCTCCCGGAGGACTTATTCCCTGAATTTTTCTGCTCTTCAAAATTCCACGACCTCCGCCGGGTTTGAACCCGCGTACCTTGAGTCATGAGGTGGGAACGTTACCCCTAGACTACGGAGGCCGCTCAATTTTGGGGATACTCTATGCTTTGACAATAATTGCACCAATGAATTAAATACAAACATTATTTCTAAGCCCTTTACAGTCATTCCAGATGAGAAAGCAGAAGTCTGTAGCATATTTCAGGTTTCCACCGAGTGATAAGATTTTAGATTACATTTGAACAAAGAGGTCAGCATTAAATCACATTTGCATTGCATCTATGTTCAATCTCTTGTGCATCCCATTCCGAGATGTAGCCCTCTGACAGTCCTGCACCTTGACTGAAGCATAGTTATGTTGAAATAATTCAGCAAAAGGCTTTTGTTTCCTAGAGCCAGTAACAGAGCATATGTACCAAAATTTTTATGCCATATGCACATTTTCTAACTCTTCCAACTAATCCAGATTTGATATAAGGTTAAGTTCGAGATCTGACATTTTCAAAGTGATGAAAATTCACATCACTGTGTCCTGGGTGAGAACAGGAGGTGTACACATTGAAATACAGCAGTTTTTATAAGATAAAGTTGGTAAATTTAATTATTTACACTATATTTAACAATGCTGTCAGTCGTTCAGATTGTGTAGCAGTGACTGACAGGATGCTTGATGAATAATTAGTTGGAAAAGATATGAAAGGAAGCAGTTCCAGCCTTAATTGAGGAACCATTCTAGCATTCTCCTAGGAATGACTGGGGAAAATCACAAGAAATCTCTCAGGATAGCTGGTCTGCAAGATCTCCTAACTGTGGAGGAGTGTTACCAGTTCAGTTGTGACATACAGTCAAGTTAATATAGGTAAACTATGGAATGAATACTTATAGAATAAATTTATTCATCCTAGACTGGCACTGGGGATGAACAATATATTTTATTTCAAACAAGGCAAAATATCAAGGTTAAGGAAATTATTATGAATGTTAAGACAATAAACGACCAATGTAGGATTTGAGGCTCTCACAGGAGTGGTTATGAAGAGTTCTATCTTCTGGGATGTAAGCTGATCGATATTTTGGAGGAACACGTCACCTCCATCTTCAGGCTCAAAGAGAAAGCTGAGCATGAAACCAATATGAAAGCAGGTGGTAAGCACAGCTCTGCTTGCCTTTTAACAGACTACACAGTGTTGTATCCCAGAAGATAAAACCCTCCATAAATAACCAAATCAGATTTATCGAACCACAGGTATTTCTATACCAGGTCTTGTGATTTGCTGCTGAACAGTTTCCAGAGCTTAAGGCTTACATTCTAACTGTGAAAAAAACAAACCATGGCAGTAGCCGTAGCAGATCCCGAACACTCTTCCAGTTGATACGAGTAGCATTCAAAACGAGGTTCTTCAGATACTGGAAGGGATTCCTGTCATCCAGATTAAAAAGCTCTTCCGTTAGGCTGTTGAAACTCAGGTTGACGAACTTCACTCTTGGCATGTGCTTCAGTATGTCAAACACCTGGCACAAGGATGACATGCCAGAAGTCAATATTCAGATATGGCTCAAATACTACTAACCTCTAATTCTTCTTCTGTGATCTTTCAAGAAACTGTGGCTCATGTCTCAAACCCCTACAATTTTTATGATTTAATAACGTTTTATCAACTACTGCTATTAATTATAATTGTTTATTTTGCTGATGATCACTGCAGAATACGAGGGGGGACCCAAATATAACCGGAACTGACCTGTTGCGCACGCATGCTTTGTAGTTACGAGTTGTGCAGCTAAGTGGTGTTAGCTGGGGGTCTCCCGCGACTGTTAGTGAGCTGGCGTCAGTCTGAGTTAAGTGGTTTGTCTGTGGTGCTCTGTTGTGTGCGTTCCTGTTTCAACCCTTTGGCGATTAGTGAGATGGCCGACCAGAAGGAACAAAGAGTGTGCGTGAAATTCTGGATCGTTCTGCACTTCACTCTTCAAGTCGTGGCAAACATTCACGCGGTTTTCTCTTTGGTCATCTCCGAGCAAGCGAGGAACAAATTTTGCAGACACCCGTCTCATGTGCAAACCTTCAGTTAAAATTCGCTGGACCGTGCTCCATGAGATGTTCATTTCCTCAGAAAGTTGGTCAATGGTCTTTCGACGACCTTCATCAAGCAAAATTTCACGCACACTCTTTGTTCCTTCTGGTCAACCATCTCACTAATCGCCAAAGGGTTGAAAAATGAACGCACACAACAGAGCACCACAGACAAACCACTTAACTCAGACTGACGCCAGCTCACTAACAGTCGCGAGAGACCCCCAGCTAACACCACCTAGCAGCACAACTCGTAACTACAAAGCATGCGCGCGCAACAGGTCGGTTCCGGTTATTTTTGGGTCCCCCTTCGTATAAGAAACTGTCAAATGATGAAATGGCAGGACCCAATGAATGCATAAGGAGTGGGCCATAATAATCCGGCCCTTGCACTGTGACCTTCAATGATCTATTGGGCTTCCCTTCTTTGGTAGGACCCAATGAAACCTATAGCAATGCAGTTCCATCCATTACAGATTTCATAATAGTCTTCTGGGTTGTAACGCTGTGTAGTTCAGAGACAGACCATCATTTTCGAGGCACATATCGCCTTCATCCACAGTGTTGAAGTAAAAGCCAAGCATGGAACCACAAGAAGCAGGTGGTAAACTGAGCTAAGCTGACATTGCTACCTACTACTGGATTCTTGTTTGGCTTTTTCTTCGGCCCTGAGGATGGAGGCACGGTTTTCCACTGAAATGACAGGCTCTCTCTGAACTGTTTTACGGTACAGAGTTCCTATGCATAGGACTGGAGGCCAATCCATTAGCCACAGTAAACATGTGATCACTCAGCACCAAATTATTCCTGTGATGAAACCTAATGGTTCAGTTTTATAACAAAAGCCGACTGCTGAACCCTGTCTACAGTCACTCCAACTCAAATCTTATTGTCATTATCTATTCATTAAATTTATCCCTGGGCTTAATTAAATAATTACCCACCATGCCATGAAGACATGTGTGAGTGGAGGTACAGCTTAACCCTTCTTAACCTGGGCACTATATGGAGGTGAGTGGTCAGCTTCATGCCCCAGCCACTTTACCCACTGGGAAACAGTCCCCAGTACCCATTGTATAGGAGGTTGGGTGGGCCCCAGAGCCGGTCTGGATGCTGTGGAGACAGGGAATGATCTCTTAACTCTGCCAGGAAAAGAACCCGATTCCTTGGTCGTCCAGCCTGTAGCCTCTAGTCGCTATACAGACTGCGCTATTCCTGCATTCAGTACTATTATTATCTCTCTATGTAAAAAACTGCAATGATGTTGCATGGAATTAGGATGACACAGTGTGTCAATAAGGCACTGCATATGCAGTTGTAGGTAGTACTAATTCTGCCAGTAGATGGATCTGCCAATATCTGTCAGCAGCTGTGGTTGTTTTTGAAAAAAAAAATGCTTGTTTGGACATGCTTCTGGACACCTGTATTTTTTCAGCACTGGATGTCATTATTTTGCTGTGAAATAGAAAGAAAAGAGGCCCTAGTGTTTACTTGTATTGTCATTTCAAGTTTCACTTATTTATATTCCTTCAAGAAATCTGTGAGGATTTTCAGTTTTAAAAATTGTGTTTTCAAGGAAAACGTTAAAACTAAAACATTATATTTTACTTTGATGCTAATTAGCTAATTTTCTGGCAGTAGAACCTGGATATTTAATAGTGTTAATAAGAAAGCCTGCTGTTAGTCATATTCCTGAGCCAGTTCCATCCATCTCCCATCCTCATAACCTGCCTCTTAATGTTATCCTTCCATCTCAAGTCAAATATAGCACATTTGTGTTAACAGTAATATTAGGAATGATAACGCAGTCGGTATGGGCTAGACGGCCAAGAAGTTGAAGTAGGGGTAATATTTTTTCCTCCTCACTTCATCTAGACCGGTTCTGGAGTCCACCCAGCCTCCAATTCAATGCATACCAGAAATTCTTTCCCCAGGGTAAAGCGGCCAGGGCGTGAAGCTGACCACTCGCCTCCAACCTGGTGCTGAGGCCTATACATAGACTCCCGCTTAATTAGCGCAGGGACAACTTTAACATTATTTTGAACGATAAAAACAGTGCTAGAAGTTACTTTTTTTATTATGTCAATCCTCAATAGCAAAAACTTCCTTTTTTGTTACGGGTCTTCATAAAGCTGTCACTTCCGGAAATTTCCTTTCACTTTTCACATACCTCAGTCCATCTTTCCAGCTTGTTCTGAGCGAGATCCAACTCCTCAACCCCCCGACATTTCTTCTCCAATTCCTGTTCATCCCCTGCAGTTTCGATATCACAGTCGTTTAGCACCAATAGTGACGGGATTGAGTTCCTCGGGCTTTTCTTCGGCACGTAAATTTCAATTGGCAAGTCAAGGTCAAAATTATCGACCTCTTCTTTACCATATTTTTTATCTATTGCTTCTAAAAGTGATGGCATTTCATAAAATCTGAAACAGTAATAAATAAAATCACATTCCACTAACGCATACCAAGCTGTTTCACAAGCACCGCACACACTAGTACGTACTGCTTTGTTTGATGTGCTTTCACAACAGCTGATTTTGGCTGATATCTCTCTGGCAAACGTCCAAATCTTCACTTAAACGCAAAAAGGAAATATGCGTAGATAACGACACAGCTTAAATCTACGCATATAACGTCAGCACCGTAATATTTGGGGTTCTGATTCTGTTTTAAGAAGCGCAAATCACTTAACAATTACGTTTGCTATTACGTATTACATAAAACTTTCACTCACAAGTTGGACACGGGCACTTGAACAAAGCAGGTAGACACAGCAAAATTCAGACTTCGCTTACACTCAATAAACGTACAAGGAAATGTAACTTTCTACTTTAATTTGTTGCATTACCTCTTCAGACTATTACAACGTCACATTTTAATGATTTTCTGTCATTCTTTATGCAAATTAACTTACTGCTTTACGATTTTTCGACGGTAACAGACCGTCGAGGTCCTCCTTCCAGCTGCAGACGTTTGTTTATATTTACACAGCACAGCTGTAACGGCTGTAACTAGTGTATTTCTCTGCGACTCGTGTAGATGTCGCTAATGTACAAGGTCATTTACCGATTTCCTTCGGCCATTTTATATCCAAAAGTTTAAACATATAAATATTTCCTACCACGCAGTTATTTCACAATGTCGTTGTTAAGTACTATACAAAATATATAATGAATTGCTGAATTATTATTATTGTTGTTGTTATTAACCATGTGTGCTGTGAATACGTAGATTAATGCTTAATTCTGCTAATGCTGCAACCCACACGACGATTGTGTTAGTTGTGTTGCCACTCTATCAGGCGAATTTAGTTCAGATTTATATCTCGACTTGTAACAACATTACATTGTATTAAATATGTCCAATTACTTACGTGTTTTAACTCAAAACAAAGACACTGAACATAACCTCCTGTAAGAATACCAGAGAATGTCAATGCTTGACGATTTGTCGTACACAGCACAACTCTAGCAATTGATAAAACCGTTAGTAAACACGTGGGCTGCCTTGCGACTGCTGTCGGCAAGTTCGTACAGATCACATCCCCTAAATAGGTCACGCATCACATTCTTGGTTAATTCTGGATTCAGGTCAATCTAGAAACATAAAAAGAAAATATTGTGACGTGTTATCTCACGCCCATCGCCGCGACAACCGCTACAATCGGAACGCACACTTCCACGACAATGAATACGTGGAAATTGTGGAGTTCCCACAGCGACAAATCACAGCAGCGAATTGTCGTTGAGTAATAATGAGGGAAACGAAACACGATATAGCATTTCCATGACAATAAAGGGTTCGTTGCGTAACAACGAATTGTTTGAAGCATCGAATATGGTGTCCTCTAAGCGGTTCGAAAGACCCATATATAATGTGTGGCGGCGGGATTGAATACCTCCACCGAGACCCTGCGAGTCGTAGGAGATGACGAAAAGAGGAGCCTCAGATCTGAGACAGTAAAATATGGTCGCGAGTCCCAAGGGATTCGGACCCGAGAAAGACTGCGCTGGCAAGGGCCAACAGCATATACAAAAGACAAACCCGTCCTCTCGTCAGAGAGGGCGCCCCATAGAAACAAGACCGTAACTGTCAGACGGTCAGACTGTCAGACTGGGGCTCGACACCAAGACTTACTGACTGACTGCCGTCAGTCGCAAAGTGACTTGGGCTTGGGCTTGGGCCGAGATATAGTCAAAGTCACATTGCGACTGACGGTCAGTTGATATAGTTGTAGACAGTTGAGATCCAGCCACGGTAAGAGACAGTTGGAAGATAGCTGCCGCAGAATGCGGTTGAAGTGATACTAATTGTAATTGAGTGTGGAAGAGTGAGTGTTCAATAAATATCCGTTAAATTCGAGACCCATGTGAAGTTATTTGTCGCGTGACATACTCAACACGTGACAATATGATTATGAAAACTCAGCTTTATATATAACCACAGCGTGTGCAAGACCAAGGATTGTCATGCAGCACGAGATTGTAAAAGTGTACAGCGTCCATGTAACAGACGATTTCGGCAGAAGGAAGTATAAATAGTACGGCAACAGCCATGTACTTCAAATCTATATAAATAAAAATGTAAATGTTGGTTTGCCTCTGATCGAAGACCTCCGAAAGTTCTTCACCGATTGCTTTGAAATTTTGACACAACGTTGCATTCGAATACGCGCGTTTTTTTTTTGTGTACCTATTATATAGATGTCACACCTGTGACAGGTAAAAACATGTAAAAACCTGTCACATGTTCCGAATCCAGCAGTCGTTTCCATGGTAAAGCTAGAACAGTTGCATAGGATAAGAGGTTCCGTTGCGTAACAAGGGATGAAACCGGAAAGTATACTTCCATGGAAACGCAATAACAGTGGGCCGTTCCATAGGAATTGCCGAAAAAACAAATGCGTTTCCCCGGAGATGAGAGGATAAGAGGTTCCGTTGCGTAACGACGGATGAAACCAAACACTTCTACAGGGTGTTCTGTCGTCCATCGAATACCAACAGATCCTTACCTACGAATAACCGCGGCAACGAGCACAGAACACGTGAAATTGAACCCTGGGCGAAAGTGCCCTCTATTGCGTCCGAAACCAGGTTATAACAGTCCAGCTCCGAAGAGTTTTTTGGTGATACTGGACGTGATAATAATTGTACTCGCTGGTGTAAAAGTGAGTGTTCAATAACTTATTCGCTGAATCCGAGACGTACGTGGAAGTTATTTGTCGCACTGAATAGGAGACACGTGACCACAACCACGTTACATAGGTAACACGCTACATATTCTTATTATCAAAGTACACGTAAATAATGCAACGTGTTATACGTCGTTCATTTCGCGAGTATAGTTTGTTTTTCATTTCGTTTTCTTAACTGTTCTCCTTATTTTTCAGTGCAATTGGCGGTGGGATTGAGCTGTGTCGATTGATCTGCGTTTGAATTGAAATATTTCGTTAGTATTTTTTATTTTTATTTTTTTGTTTCTTTGTTTTCCAGTTCGTGTTCTTTCCTTTTTTAATGTTTTGCAATTTTATATGTTTTTGTTATAACTTTCTTTCTTCCTCTTCCGTGCAATCGATCTGCTTTAGTTCATCCAAATAATGCCTCGCAGAAGCTCAAACTTAGGTCGTCGTACTCGCGGAGCGGAAGCAATTCACTCGATCTGCCACAGCAACGCGTGGCCGGGTACAGCTAGTTACTTATAATAAAGTAAAATATTGATGATGTGAGAAAGGGATATAATGTTCTATAATTTCGTATGGGACTTGTTTTAAACTGAACAGAGACCCGAATAAAGCCTCCCCTTAAATAAACAAACATTATATTTGCCTGAATTAAAATCTCAGGCGTTGTCATTCGACCCTGATGATGGAGACCGTGGAGATCTCTGAAACGTTGATTCTTAGTTCGATATTGACATGACTAATAGCATGAAATTTTAGCATGTTTATATTTCGTGGAAGTTCCATATCTCACATAGGTAAACAGAAATATACATACCATCACGGGAACAACCACTCGGTACAACGAAATGCAGAAATCCCCAAGGAATCAGTCACAGACGGGTCTTTATATTTTCACGTGATGGAGTGACTATAGACGGAGTTTAGTTTGGTAATCGGATTTATTAAATCTTACAACTCGTAACTACAAGTAAGGATTATGCTCTCGCTGTTCTACACACTTCACAAATCACTATAGGACACAATAGGTCTTCTCAGTCTGTTACACTCTTCACTAGCCGCTGCTTGGTATCGGCTTCAACGGCTGGCTTTACCCTTCCTCTGGGTTCCCAAACTATCCCCGTGCCTCAGCTACCAACTTCTCACAGCAACAGCTCAGAACAACTGAACCACAACGGTTATCTAATCAGCAACATATGATCATTCACCATATCGACTCTGACGATAGGGACAGAGGTCTCTGAAACGCTGACTTCTAATTCAACATTGACACGGTTGATCGCCCTAGAAGATTTTAGTAGTATTATTTCCCCTTGAAAACTTCAAATGTTACATGAAATTTACATGCAACCTGTCACTATAGCAGTAATCAAATTGGCCAGAAGTCAGAACTATATTGTGACATGACGCCTGAAAGCCGGAATAGTGAAGCAGAGCGGAAGTCCGTTGCTGGCCAACGGCTCGCCAGCGCACGTTTCTGCTGCAATGAATAATAACAGTAATACACGTGACAACGCGACCTGTTCGAGGTGGTGGTCTCTCGCCTGTTCGCCCCAAGTTATAAAAGAGAGCTCATTCGTGAATTGAGTGATTAATTGATTCGTAACGGAGTTCAATGGTTCAGTCGTAAAAGTGAGCAGTGATTCTTCGTTCGTCATTCGTCACAGTGAAAGAGAAGACACTCGTGGTCCAGTAAGGAATGGAGCCAGTCGTAGACAGTCACTGATTGCGAGCTGTCATAATTGACTGTAATCGTAATAGAAGTGCCAATAAATCCAAACCAGAACCGTTATTATTAGTCACGCAACCCCCAAATACGTGACAATATATTGAATGAATAAATGATCAATACTAAGTCTTCAATATTCAGTGTTCACAGGTAAAAAAGAATGGAGCTATACCTCCATTTCCCCATACGTCATCATGGTTCGGTGCTTAATAAACAACATGGACAAACTTAATCTTAATTTTCCTCTCTAAATTTTGAACTTAAACCAGTCACAGTAGCCGCGCTGTTTAAGGCATGAACTGCATTCGCTCGCTCGGACGCTGGGATCGTGGGTTCGAATCCCACTCAAGGTATGGATGTTTGGTGTATGTAGTCGTTTATTCTGTGTTTGTGCTGTCCTATGTTTAGGCAGAGGCCTTGCGACGAGCTGATCACTCTCGTCCAAGGATTCCTGCCTTTTGTGAAAATTGATTACGGAACTGAATAAGAGACTTGGACCCTGAATGGGCTGGAAGAGCCACTGAAAAAGAATTGGGACTTAAAGTCCATATATCGTATCATTATACGTATATATTTTATTCCCATTTGTCTGTCCACCCATCCATCGAAGACGAATCCCACATTCTGTCTTTGTATCCACACGCGCATACATACATACATACAAATAGATTCTAAAAGGTTCTGACGATGGTGTGTAACACATGGAACTACCGGGTTTTTTTTTTCTTTGGCCACCTTCCGGTTTTCTAAAAATCGGAGAACACAAAGTTTCGGAAACTGTATCTGTTTCCGTCCTCAGGTGAGAGAGGGTGACACCTACTCATTTGGGTCCCTTAGAAAGATCTAACCTCAGTCACTGGACCCACTACTCCCAGCAGTGAAACAAGCCGCATAAATACGGTTGCTATGACAGCCGTCAAATCAATCAGTTACTGTTAATTGCAGCGTCTCTGACATTTTTGATTCCAATTGCAACCTTAACCACGATATTTGCATACTCGAACTGGCACGAAATAGGCCTGCTAATCGTAGGCATGTGTTCAACTGTGAAGCAGATAGGCCAGTGTTCAAGCTAAGGACTGTTTCCATGGAGCAGACTGCTTGAGAAGCCAGTAGTCGCTAAGCTACTCACGCTCCCCATATTTATGGAACCCGAAGGTTAATTGCTGTGTTCGCAAGGGGCAAACACTATATTCATCTATCTCTGCCTTATGCGGGCATGGGACTCTTCTCGGGAGAAAAGGAGACAGAAGCGTGAAGCTCCATTTAGTGACGACGTTAAGAGTGCGTGGAATTTATGAAATTTGAGGTTCTTACGGCAGTGACCATGAATATTTTTGTCTTGTGAGATGTGATCTAGTTTAGTAGATACTTACCAACGTTTCGGAGGAAAGTTCTGCCTCAATTATAGAGTAGAAAATTACTCTTCCATACTGAAGATGGAGGCAGCACCTTTCTCCGAAACATTAATAAATATCTATATTTTTTATTCTGAAAATGAAGGCAGCTCATTTCTCCTAATGATCAGTATATATATATATATATATATATGCATACATGCTATACTACATAGCGGAGTTTTATCTCAACTCATTCTTCTTCATTGTTAATGTTTAAGCACAATAACAACTTATTTTACTTATTATTATTGTTGTTGTTGTTGTTATTGTTATTGTTGTTGTTGTTGTTATTATTATTATTATTATTATTATTATTATTATTTCCTTCTTCTGGTCGTTCTTACTTCATAATTGGCCTTTGGGCTGTTGTGTAGGCACGTAAATAAATGTTTAATTGAAAAATTTATGAAGCGTTGTTACTAACTTTCCTTATTGTCAACATGCATCGTCTTGAAATGTAATTCATGGAGTAACGAAATTGGAAGATTCATTACCAATAAAACAAGATCCTCAAACTTTTGGGCTCGGTTCAGACCAAATCTCTTCCTTGATATTCGTTGCAATACTATCGAACTGGGCCCCGACAAAGTTAGTTATGACCGTACGGAGCGGTACGGAGAGTCAGAATGAAGATGGGACCTTGTTCGGGTTGAAACATGTCCACGCATGGCGATCAGCTGAGGAAATCATTTCGGTGTTCTGAAATCTTAAATTCGGTACACACAGCCGTCTCAATTCTCTGCCAATTAAGCACAACATAGTAGATCGCTGTCTTCTGGGATATAACGTCGTGTAATCCGTTGAAAGTCAACCGATGTTTCGGAGTAATAATTCGCCTACATTTTCAGGGTTGAAGAATAAGCCAATAAGGAAGCCGTCGTGAAGAAGGCATGAAGCAGAGTTCTACCATAGGGTTAGAGGCAAAATTTTTATCCGAAACGTCTGTTTATTTTTAACAGATTGACGGCATTCTCTCTCAGAAGAAATAACTCTTCCTAACTAGCGCTGTGAGAACCTGAAATCCTGAAAATATAACATCGTGTTCTGAAATTTGGCGAAGGCTGGACTCTTTCTGATGTGTCGCATTTAACTTGTTTCTGCGTTTCTTGCAACCGCTCAGCCGGTAGATGATGGAGTAGTTCCGCGCGCAACCCGAGGGCTGGTTGTTTCAGGAGACGAACGTGGGCCGCTAGGAATTCAAGAATCGCGCGCTTGTCCAGCCCACCACCAAGGTCGCAGTCGGTCTGCCAGAACGGTGCAGTTCTGCACATCAGCACACCATTACATAAACCCTTACATTTCGGCGAAATAAGAACGTAAAATTCCCCCTGTTATGTAGAAAACTCACAATTTCGTATATCAAGTTATAAGGCAATCAAAATTAAGTTAACCTTTGAGAGACTGAGTTAGAGTCAGGCAGAGTTACTTTGTCAGTCTGTTCTTCTTGGTGTCAAGACCCTTGAAGTTAATTTTTTCTAAATAGTACACTTATAAATCCACTTCTTATCTCCCTGGAAACACTACATCTCCGCTACAGAGCCCAACCGGTTAATGCTGTTTAGGGAAAAGAAATCGTTTATTGTGAGAATCATACGAAACACACAAAAAATTTGTAAACAAAATGCATTAGTTTGTTAAAACAGTGGAACATACAGTAACCAGTAGCCTTTAACGGCTTAAATTAACATAATTCCCATTTTATCTAATGATATATACGTGGAGAGAGAGAGAGAGAGAGATCAATAGGCCCAAGGAGAACTGAAATATTGGGAGGAAACCTCTAAGAACCATCTTGGATGTAAGCCTATTCGTCCACTTATATCTCGGCATTCCGTAACGGACTTTCTTTCCATTATGTTATCGAACTAAAATTTGTAAATATCTATCACCTTCCCTGTCCGTGCTACCTGTCCTACCCATTGCTACCTTCATAAACAACCTTTTTCGATGGCTATGCTATAGGTCAAATTATTAGACGCTGGCTTCTCACAGTGGAACCTCTGTTTCAATACCGAGTGACGTCATGTGAAATTAGTGATGGTGGCACTGGCATAGGAGGCTTCGGTCTTACTCCACTGCTCCTCATTACTCCAATACTCCATGCCTATCAGCGCCCCTGGTGGTGTTAGATGGCTCTCACCTCAGGCAGCACATTATCACATCCGCGGTCCTCTATGGCTCAGTCTGTGACCTAGAACTTGACTGGTTAAAGAGTAAGGCAGTTGGTGTCAATGTATATGATTGTGTAATATTAACTTTGTTAATTCTTCTATCTTAGATTAAAATTACTTCAACACGTTTTAGAAATTCTTTACAAAGTAAAGACAAATGCGGGCCGATTACAGTAGCTGCACAGTGTAAAGCGTGAAATGCTCGAACATTGGGATCGTGGGTTCGAGTCCCACTTGAGACATATCTACGTTGCAACGGGCTGATCCTCCGTCCAAGGAGTCCAACGTGTTTTCTGTAAAATTCATAGTTTCAGATTAATTCTAAATGGGAACAGACTAGAAGGCCGCCACTCTGCTCTAGTGGTCAGGGTTTCTGGCTACAGATCCAGAAGACCCGGATTCGATTCACGGCGCTACCGGATATTCTGTAAAGTAGTGGGTCTGGAATAGGGTCCACTCAACCTCATGAGGATAATTGAGGAGATATTTCAAGGAAATAGCGGCTCCGGTCTAGAAAACCATGGGGCGCCGTTGCGCTGACCACGTGACACCGTCTATCCGCAAAAGTTGGCACTAACTTCGCTGACAAGCGGCGGCCGCTCGGTCGGTATAGTTCGCTTGCGGACTACAGGCCACGTAGTTTGATTTTTTCTGCTTGGGAACAGACCAGAGGGTGTAATCCGCAGAAGGAGGAGGAGGAAGAAGACGGAGGAGGAGGAGGAGACAACGCCCTCGAAAGTCATATCAGTCTCTACCTGAGATTTAGTGTGATGGTTTATAGGTTTACCGTTGAACATAATGCGCATAGTGGGGGGGGGGGATGGAGTCCAGTTGGGTCCACTCGGCACGGCGACCACTGATTGACCCATTGTACCTACTCTGGGTGATTATGATGATGAAGAATTTGGTGGAATGAAGATTGTCAGGGAAACCGAAGTATTCGGAGAAAACCTACCCCAGCGCCACTTTGTCCGCCACAAATCCCACTGGACCAGACCCGGGTTTGGACCCGGGCCGCCGCGGTGGGAAACCAGCTACTAGCTGCTTGAGCTATGGCGCGGCCTACCTTTGGACATATGTTACTTTTTTAATGTGACATGACAGACTTTCACTGAAATGTGCAGGCTTACCCGACTTTGTGACATATTGATCAATAATTAAGCCTACTTTGCATAAAGTCATGCATTAGAGTTTTCATGAATATCGTAAACGTTATTGAGATTTGGTAAAATTCAACTAGAGAGAACTTTGCGTAACATTAGTCGGCCTTTTGATTTTTACACATTTTGATCGATTATAAACTCTGCTTACACATAGCGGCTATGCTACGGGCTGGACGACCAAGGAATCTGGGTTTGATTCCTGACAGAGGCAAAATATTTTTCTCTTCTAGATAATGTACAGACCGGCTCTGGAGTCCACCCAACTTCCTATACAATGGTTATTGGGTGCTTTCTCCCCAGAGGGACAAAGCAGCTGGACCGTGAATTTGACCATCAGTTGCACCTAATGTCGAGTTTAAGAATGTTGGAGCTATACCTTCACTCTACCATATGCCTTAATGGCGATCTGCTTAATTAATTAATACTTTTACTTACACACTCACTCATGGAGTTGAGCCTTTCTTGAGAAACTGCTAATTATGCAGCTACTCAAGAACTTCCTAGCATTTTTGTGGAACCTCAAAAGTTCATTACCGTGTTCACAAAAACCCTCCACTGGTCCTTATCCTGAGCCAGATCAATCCAATCCATATAATCCCATCCTATCACTCTAAGATCCATTTTATTATTGTCCACCCACCTACGTCTTGGTCTTCCTAGTGGTCTCGTTCCTTCCGGCTTTCCAATTAATATCCTATATGCATTCCTTTTCTCCACCCTTCATGCTACATGCCCTGCTATTCCCATCCTCCTTGACTTGATCATTCTAATTATACTTGGAGAAGAGCGCAAGTTATTTTATTTACACAAGGTTATATAAATGGATTCATCCGCAATCCCCATAAACTGTTTCCTAGGTTCTGCTGAAATTCTGTACTCACTTGGGGAATTCCGATGTTCAGCCGTACCGATCGATAAGAACTCAACTTTAGTTGAGGCAATAAACGGTGTTTTAGTGTGTATATCATAAACTTTTGTGAGCTGAGGTAACTGAGTCAATATCGGTCAATATCATCGGTGCAGCGACTGGTTACGGGCTCGATGGCCGAGGAGTCGGAGCGGTCGGAGTCCTGGCAGGGGCAAGATTTCCCCCCTTCCTTGTCTCCCTGGCCGGTTCTGGAATCCACCTAGCCTCCTATCCAACGGGTACGGGGGGAGTAAATCGGCTGGAACGTGAAACTGACCACTTACCTGCAACTAGTGCCTAGGTCATAAATACACGGAAATATACATCCACTCCCCGTACGTCTTCATGGCACGGTGCTTACTTAGTTAAGCACAAGGACAACTTTACCACAAGACTTTCTGAAATACTGGTTAAATTCGTTTTTTTTCTTACACTTTAGTCTGCTATTTCAACGTTTAGCTACATTCTTCTTGGACTTTTTCCATTGTCCAGAATTCTAGGAAATAGAAAACACGACATTTCGGAAACTGGATCTGTTTCCGTCTTCAGTTTCCAGATCCAGTTTCCGAAATGTCGTGTTTTTTAGTTCCTAGAATTCTGGACGATGGAAAAAGTCCAAAAACCCAGTAATTCTGTGTGTTATCCACCATCGTCAGAACCCTTTAGAATCTACATTCTCCTTCTTCTTCTTCTTCTTCTTCTCCTTCTCCTTCTTGTTTATTTGCGTTACAGCCCCTTGTGGGGCTCCCCCGTGTATCCCGTATACTGTTTCGTAGATTTTGTTAAAATTCGATACTGTGTATTATTAAGTTGTTAAAATCTGAATGTTGCTAATATTACTTAATTCATTTTTTGTTTCGCTGAAATACCGTTCATAAACCGGCTTAATTAACTGCAAAGAGTACCGTTGGGAATTCCATGTATTACATGCGTTCATGGCATAGTCCGTTCTAATATTAATTGAACATGCTTCTACCTATCTATGGCTCTACAGCCCTTGTGGACCTTGGACGCTTTTTCAGTGTCATAATCTATACACAGTCGGTAGGACTCCTTGGACGGGAGATCAGCCCGTCGCAAGGCCCAAACCTACACACAGAACAACACAAACAGAATAAACGCGCACAGACATTGATGCCGCGACTGGGATTCGAACCCACGATTCCACTTTTCGAGCAGACAAAAACGGTTCATGGCTTAGAGAGGGTGGGCACTGTGATCGGCGAACATGCTTCTAGCTTAATATAAATATTATTATTATTATTATGTTTGCATGCATATAAACAAGAATTAACTTATTATTATTATTATTATTATTATTACACCTTGACGGATTTAGACCGAAGGAAGATGAAGTAATAGACGTAGGAGAATACTGCATAATGAGGAACTTCATAACTTGTATCATTCGCCAAGTGTAATTTGAATGATCAAGAGAAGAAGGATGCGATGGGCACATTATGTGGCACGCATGGGGAGAAGTGGAATAAATATAGGATTCCGGTGGGAAACCGTAATGAAATAGATCATTAAGAATACCTAAACAAAAGTGGGAGGATAATATTAAAATTGATCTTAGAAATATAGGGTTGGGTATTATGGACTGGATCGATCTGGCTTAGGATAGGAACTGGTTGAAGGGCTCTTGTGAACATGGTAAATAACCTTGGGGTTCTATAAAATGTTGGGAAATTCTTCAGTACCTACACAACCGGCGGCTTTTAAAGAAGGACTCACCTCCATGGAGTTAGTTTTGTTCCTCGACGGATTAGGCCGCCTGGTCTGTTCCCATTCAGAATTAATTATGAAATTATGAATCTTATGGTCGGTCGGTGGGATCATGGGATGAGCCAGTCCCAGGGTCGCTCCCTACACACAGGAACACGCAGACATCCATGTTTGAGCGGGAGACACGTGTCTTGCTTTAGACAGAGCGGCCATTTGTTTGTATGTTAAGAACAAAAATTGCTTGAGTGAGCCTACAGTTCTCTGTTAAGAGACTCAGTTAGATTGTACGAAAGCTACGTACGACTCGGAAGCAGTTGAATTTTCATACTCGAGACAACAGTTGAGACCCGCCTTCTTGCGGCCATGATCTTACAGTCTTGGACACACAGAGGTAGGAACAAGGCCATCCAGTGCGCACAGTACTCCTTATTATCCGGAAACACGTCGTTAAACAAACGCCTCTAGCAAGGCGAGTCATAAACCGGTCACATTCAATCCGACCTCTAGCGAGAAATGGAGAGAGACTGCTTGAAGGAAGCCGACCGCAGTCACAGCGGTCACAGCTTTCATGTTCCGTGATCTTCATGACATGCAACCAGTAATTATAACTCGCTGGAATTTCGTGGCCGCATCTGCAGCCTTATGCTGACTTAAGTTTTTATTTTTTAATTCACATAGTGGGGGGTGGAGTCCAATTGAGTCCACTTGGCACGTCGGCCACTGATTGGCTTATTGTACCTGCCCCAGGTGATTATGATGATTGAGAATTTGGTGGAATGAAGATTGGAAAGGGAAACCGAAGTACTCGGAGAAAACCTGCCCCAGTGCCACTTTGTTCACCACGAATCCCACCTGACCAGACCCGGGCTTGAACCCGGGCCGCGGCGGCGGGAAGCCAGCGACTAACCGCTTGAGCTATGGCGCGGCCTTGCTGACTTAAGTTACTCCACGGCCCTGATGAGCTATTGAGGTAATTCTTTTGTGTGTGTGTGTGTGTGTGTGTGTGATTTGTCTAGGTTCTCTGTCAGCTGGTGTTTAATGTATTGAAAAGGATTTGAAAGGACGTGGTTGTAGTCTCATCGAAGTACTATCCTAGCATTTACCTGGAGGGTCTGAGAAAAGGCTCGTAAAACCCCAGTCAGGTTAGTTGTTGTCCCCGCCAAGATTCAAACCAAGCACCTCCCGAATGCAAGCCTAATGCGTTACCGCTACTTACAGTCTTGTTAATATTACTCGTGACGAGTGCTATGTTATTCATTTTACAGCGTTATATCATTCAATGAGGTTTTTCTGAAACGATCAAGTTGTCAATAGTGGAATAGTGGAGAGAAATAATACAATGGATGTCAGGGGAAACGGGAGAATCTTTATATAGCCAACTCTCCAGAATTAATCTTCTTGTATAGGAGCATATCGCCGATCACACGATCTGAAGCCTGAACTCTCTTCGACCGCTCGAACTCTGAGATCATGAGTTCGAATCCCACTGAAGGCATGGACGTCTGTCTGCCTTTATTATGTGTTCATATAGGTAGCGGCCTTGAGACTGGCCGATCCCCTGTCCAAGGATTCCTACCGACTGTCCTAGGATTAAGGAACTGAAATGAACCAAAGCGCTTCACGGATGACCTATGATCCTAAGTGGGAGCAACATGAGAGAGAGAGAGAGAGGAGTACGATCTCTCTTATAGGATCGTGTAATTATACAAAAATAAATTAAGAGCCCCAATACCTCAGTTGGTACATGCACGGGCTACGGGATGGACGGCCGGGGTTCGATTCCAGTCGAAGGCAAGAGATTTTTCCCCTTCGCCACAGTATCCAGACTGACTTAGGGCGCTATCAGCATCCTATCCAATGGGTACCGAGGGCTCTTTAACCGGAGGTAAAGCGGACGGGGTGTGAAGCTGACAACTCAGCTCCATATAGTGTCGAGATAAGAATGGGGCTATATTTCCATACTCCCACAAAGGTTTTCGTGGATTGGTTCTTAATTAATTAAGCACCGGGACAACTTAACCTTATGATTCATTAAATTACTGCCAAGGTAATTTCTCCATATTTATTCGCTGTGAAGTCCTCTTAGGCTTTGCGAGATATTAACCGTACCTGGGGAAACGAAAGCCGTAGCCAGCAGACAAAATCATTAAGTGAAACATATAGCTGTCCTGGAACTGTAAGTTCTGTTAGTCTCTGTCCACTGTGAATAAAAACATGTGAGAATGTCAGCTCTCGAATTTGTCAGTCTCCGTTCATGCAGATTAACAGTTTCAGCGTGGTTATATGAAAGGTAAAGTTGTGCCTGTATTTGTTTCATTAAGCAGCACGCTGTGATGATATGGGGGAAGAGTTTAGCCCCATCATTTTTACCTCCGCGCTATGTGCGACAGGTCAGCTTCAAGTTCCGGTCGCTTTGCCCCATGGAAAGAGTCCCCTGTACACATTGGATGGAAGGCTGCGTGCACCCCAGAACCGGTCTGGATGCTGTGGTGAAGGGAGAAATTCCTTTACCCTGCCGGGAATAGTACCCCGGCCGTTCTGCACGTAGCCTACACTCTATACAGACTGACCTCGCTCCGCTCCATGGTTTTATAAAAATATAAAATATATATAAAATTTTGAAAAGAGTATTTTTTTAAGTTACCCCTGATAGAAACTACTTCCGAATTTTAGTTTTCAGATCATGGGCAGGGTTTTTTTTTCTGATTCACTAGGATCCTAAATAAAATACACGCTTTATTACTGATTCCAGAATTTAATAGTGGCTAATTATTGATATTGGTGTGTAGATGTTGGCAAAGTAACTGACGTTTCGGAGGTGCATTTTGTCTCTTCTAGTATTGAAGAATTGTATTCTTAATCTTGGCAAAACTCTGCAAATATAAACATAATCGCTGTCTTATAAAGGTAGGACAGAACCCAAAGCTACTACAATTCTTTCAACTTCTCCTCCTCCGGCAATTTGATGACACGTTTTTCTCACTCATAATATTAAGCTCGTACGTTGGATTTTATGTACAACTGGATTTAACATCTAAACACTCTGGCATTCTGCCCACATTATATCTATGTGTTCCGTATGGTTCTCATAATAAACAGCGACTGTTTCCTCAAACAGCATTAACCGGTTGGGCTCTGTACCGGAGACGTAATGTGTTTCTTGTGAGGTACGGACTGAATTTATATATACACGTATTATTAAGAAAAAGAACGGGTTTCCTTAGCGACCTTCAGAGGGATCTCAGAGTGTGTGTGTGTGTGTGTGTGTGCGCGATTCGGTCATAGGGGTGGGATGCTGAATCATTTATGCCCGGGAAAGCAGAGCACAATATTTGCTGCGAAGACCAACAACCTTCGTTGACTGAAGAAGGGGATTTTACCTCTGACAACAGCAAATATTACATTTCCGTATAGACATCAGAGAAGAACGCCATACAAAAGGGAGGAAGTAGGACTATGGGAGTTCTGTATATGAAGATAATGAAGAGAGACAGTTACAATGGTTTAACCGTGTAGAAAAATGGAAGGGCTTTAGAATTAAAAATTTAAGGGAAAAGGATCTATGGCACGATTCAGAACAAGATGGTTCAAGCAAGTATTGAAAGACAGCAAGAATAGAGGAAGGATCTGGCAGGAAAGATAAATGGAAGGACTGTGGAAAAGAGGTGGGGAAATTTTCGTCCACAGAGCAATGTGGAACTCAAACAACGCTGCAAGATGAACTGAAATAAAACTTAACGTTATGTAATATTGTCATATTCATCTTTACTAGGTCATATTCCGGAGCTCCCATTGTAGAGTATCATTTACTGAAATATGTAATATAACTTCTAAAATGAACAAGAGATTTCCTGAAGATGGTTTAGTAGAGACTGAGCATGTTAATTAATAAGTAATTGCATGTATCGATGAGAATGTGAAAAACGTTGAAAGAATAATGGAGTTAGAAATCCGTGCAATAGCACAGGCGGCTAGTCGACTGCTTCTCACCGTGGCGGCCCGGGTTCAGTGTCAGGTTATGTGGGATTTGTGACGAACAAAGTGGTACTAGGGAGTATTTTCTGCGCGTACTTCGATTTCCTCTGCCAGTTCGCATTCTATCAACCGCTCCACATTCATTAATCATCATTTAAACCGATGTCGTATAGTCTCGATATTGACAGTGTCGTTTAATAACCATCTTAAAGATATTGTTACGTGTATGAGTGACTATAGACGGGGTTTGGATTGGGTGACACGATTTGTTGCACACTTTGATACAGCGCGTAACTACGCTTTACAGTTCACTGTTACACACACACTAGTGTCTACAGTCACGTCTTCGCAGCCGTTGCTTGGTAGTGGCTTCCAACAGTGGACGTTTCCCTTCCTCTTAGTTCCCGAACTACTCCCGTGCCTCAGCAGGTCAGAACGAGTGAACCCCAGCAGTTCTCTGACTGCTCACTAACCAGCTCACTTCAGTCCACTGTACTCAACTTCACTAACTGAACTGAACTCTGTAAGTCGAATGATATAGCCTAGGAGCGGACCAAATAGAAAACATTACCTCAAACATTACTTCAATTGTTGCGCGTGGGCCGCAACCTAACAACTGCTTCACAACTGTTACGTATATACGAAGCTGTTGTCTAGCAATGGCCATTATCTCCTTTGTTGCTTAGCAACGATTTATATGCCACAATATAGTCGCACAAGCTGTACGTTGTGGTAATATTCTAACCACTTCTACGTCTTATTTGAAGGTCCTGGGTTCACATTCACGGCTCTGACTATCCTTTTCGTGATTTTCTTCAGTACCTCCAAATGAATGCCATGGTAATGGTTTAAGTTGGATCACGATCCTCTCTAGGTCATTTTTCACTGATCACCATATCATTCGACATTACACAATCTGAGCTACTGAAAGTGTCCTTAAATAAACTACAAATAAAAAGTAAGCTTACAGTGGCAGCAGATAAAGTAAGTAAAGCTATCCCTGTAACAGGCCGTGGAGGCCCATAGGGTTGTGAGATGTTGAGGTTCCTACATTTTCTAGACGATCGGCTCATAGATGGCGGCAAGATTGCCAGCCTTACGGGTCAGCCGTCCTTTACCCCGAAGAATAATCGAAGAATATTCCTGGTACCCATTTCTGTTAGAGGATGAGTCGACACCAGAGCCATAGGAAGGATTAGGTAAATTGAAAAATATCCAATGACCTCATCGGGCAGCGGATACTAATAAAAAATAATTTGATAAATTCAATTTAAAGCAATGAGGAGAAACTGGTCACTGTTTGGGGGTGAATTAAATGACCAGCTTCAGGCTTCGGCAGCTTTATCAATGGTGACACAGCTGTCAGCAACCAGCGGATAGTAAGATTGGGTCCCAGGGCCGATCTGGAAGTGATAACGAGAATAAATCCTTGCCTCGATCAGGAACTGAACCCAGTATCCAGCTATTATCTGACTATAGAAGCTGATAGTCGCTCAGCAAAATTTCATGTGCCCGTGATGTCTTGAGGATTCTGAAGATAACTTCCTGAAGGTCATTGCAGTTAGACATTGTGTGTATACTGGAGGCGCAGAAGTACGGAGGTAGCGGTTCAAAATCTTTTTCGCTTCGCCGAGTTCATGTACATCATATTTCTCTCTGCAGAAGACCACGAAAATGTGGTTCTTCATGTCGTCATTCGAATTGGGAACAATATTAATAGAGGAAGATGTGATGTGTTATTACATAGAGACCTGCTCATCTGAACAGATCGGCCTTATCGCCTCTGTCTGAATGCCAGCCAAAAGCAAGCAGCTTATTACCTATCTATGGTTCTACAGCCCTTTTTTGGCCTTGGCCTATACACAGTCGCTAGGATTCCTTGGACGGGGGATCAGTCCATCGCAAGGCCTCTACCTAAACACAGAAAAATACAAATACAGAATAAACGCATACAGACATCCATGCACCGAGTGGGATTCGAACCCACGATATAGTGTTCGAGCGGGCGAAGACGGTTCATGTCTTAGACCGCGCAGCGACTGTGATCAGCAGTTTAAAACAGGCGACCATTATAAATACATAAAGAACTAAGAACTACAATAAACACGAGATTAAAACCTAAATACTAGAAACTAAAATAAAGAAAGTAACACGCTAATAGGAGCAACGAATTAAATATGACTGAAATGGTAAAAAGTATCCTCAAGAGCAGGTAGGAGTAAAGGCAAATTTGATCCTGTGCTTAATTAATTACTTAAGCACCACACTCTGCAGACATGTGGTGGAGTGGAGCCATAGCTCCACCATTATTGATTTCGACACTAGATTGAAGTGAGTGGCTAGTTTGACTCTTCTGACACTTCATTCCGAGGAAAGAGCCCCCGGTACCCATTGGATAGGAAGCTGGGAGGGCCCCAGCGTAGGTCTGGACGCTGTGGAGAAGGGAAAAACATTGCCCCGGATGGGAATGAAACCCAGACCGTCCCTAGAAGCCCACCCCTAAACCAGCTGAGCTCTCTATCGTCAAAGTGTGATTATTAAACAAATATCTAGAAATAATATCAGTAATTATAATTATAATAAAAATTCGTCATTATTGAATCGAATGTAGCTGATGCAAGAAATAAGTACTATAAAACAAATTTTTGTGTAAAAGATTGAGAAAAATTCGTAAAATTGAGAAGGTTATAGGCATTATATTAATTTATTTCTGAGAAGTTTGGAAAATACCGCCATTACTCGATTTCAGCGGCGGAGTACTAAAGTTCAGGCAACATGGTTTGGGAATCACTGGTCTGGAAGGACAGACGTGGTGGGTATCTGAGGAGACAGAACAAAGGAGCCCCCAAAATGTGGGGGTGTTCAGGGCATTACACTGATGAGTCATTGGAGGGCATCTCTCCTCTGAAACATTTCAGTCTATACTGAGAAGGAACCTTGAAACAGGTTGTCTGTGTTTCTAAGTACAGTACGAGAAGTCATGGTTTAACAGATACTGGCATAAAACATTAGACTTGAACCTGTCCGTCTGTAACCGGGTAATCGGGTTCAAGCGGTAACGCTTCTTTCTGACTTATATTCGGGAGGTAGGTGCATCGAATCTCGTCCGGGACACTGACTATTCTGATGTCCCTGGAGCTAAATCTCTGGATAGTACCTGAAATTAGGCCACAAAAACTTCCTTCTATATCCTGTCCAATGCAGTGTGTTACGTTTTTTAGTGTGACTGTGGACAGGATTTCGGATTGGTTACTCGATTTGTTGACGCCTATAACCCACGACGCATGACTACGCTTAATTATAGCTCCATCGCTGTTCTCCACGCTTTACAAATTACTAAAACATGCTAAGTCTTTTCGGTCTTCACTAGAAGTTTCCTGGTAACGGCTACTAACGATGGAGATTGTTCAGTTTCCGTGTTCACGTCCTCTAAACGGCGGCTCCTCTCCAACTTTTCTCTATTCTTCTGTACCTTTTCTTTGCAGCCTGCTTTACGGAACTGACTCGGTTGCCCCAGTTATCTTCCTTGTAACAACACATTTGCACGAACCGAGTAGAAAACACAATTTCCAGCAATACCTCTATTGCTGCATGAGTATCAGTTGCCGCGGGAATATGTTTACGGAGCCGTTGCCTAGAAAGGGTTCTGGTATATTTGCTTATTTCGCGGTCGTTGCTTAGTAAGGGCTCTACACGCTACAATATTATTCAATAAGTTATCCTACCATTCGTGTGACCTGCTTAGAGCATCATTAAATAAACAATATAGACATCAGATCTAGGACGTCAGACTTCGTACATGAAACTGCGTAACAGAAGCACATCATGTGGCTTATAACGCCGTGTAATTAGGAGAGAGGTAAGAGCTAAGCTTGCTTCCAGTCTCTGTTGGCTTTTTACTCGGCTTAGACACTGAAAATGGAGGCGATACGTTCCTCTGAAACGTCGGACTGTCTCCTAGCTACACGGTGTTACAGCCCATAGTCACCGCCGCGACAATTTCAGATGTAGGGGTGCGGCTCGTTTAGCGTCCAATGAAATGCGCACTTGGGTGTGAAATGCAGCGGTCGTGGGCTACTCCAGAGCATTCTCACGATGAGGGGTGGAAGATGGTGAAATAAAAGGAATCGAAATAGAATAGAAAAGTGAGGGAAATGAGATAAATAAGTGAGGAAGAGGGAGGTGGGGGAATGGACGCAAAATCCGGATATGTCGAATATTGAAAGTTACTTCCAATAAAAGTTCTTGTGGTGATTCTATAATCTTCGTGATAACATACGACTCAATAAACCAAAATCGTAATGGACATTGGTCATTGTGTGATTCATAATTTATATACTAGTTAGTTAGTTAGTTATTGGAGAGGGTGGCTTTCCCCATGCACTTAGACCAGTATTGGACCATTGTGCTTCCCTCTATGATATTCTACCAGTCTCTATATCCTACCGATATTGGTGCGTACCATCAGTCCCGACCGAGCCAGCAAGCTCGGCCTCCACTAGCTTGGCGGTATCTGTAATGCTTCCCCCCTCTATCCGCGGA
>NW_019743656.1:4730990-4739573 GCF_002891405.2 Cryptotermes secundus
TACAATGTACTAGGTTGACGTGAATTGAGTAGCACCTGAAGATGGCATTTTTATGCCGAAACATGTAGTGAGAGTGAGAGAAGAAGATAGATAAGTGTACGCACTGCAAGACGGATTAAACAAATCATGAATTCACATAATGTTTTTGGAACATATTGCCCTCAGATCTCATATTTCACTGCTAATCTTAATTCAACAAATAATATAAAATATATTAAAGGTAAAGCTATCCCTGTAACAGGCCATGTAGGCCCATGGGCTTGTGAGACGTCGAGGCTCCCACATTTTCTAGACAATCAGCTCACAATTGGCGATGAGGTTCTCAGTTTAATGCTTCGGCGGCCATTTACCACCAGGAAGATTCCTGGTACTAATTTCTGTTATAGGTTGAGTCGACTTCAAGGCCATACTGCGGCTGGAAGGATTAGGTCAATTGGAAAATCCGATGACCTAATCGGGAATCGAATCGGCGACATTCCGGCTTGTAGCATAGTGCCTCAGCGAATACACTACCGCGTGCTCCTGATATAATTAATATGAACATTATAATTTTCCAGTATATTATACTTCCTAATCAGTCGCGCAACGCGAAGTAAATGATCTAATAACAGGTACACTTCATGCGGTTAGCAATGATGAACATAATACTGGCATAAATTTCTGGCGGAGTTGTATAAATATTCAAGCCTAATCACTATACTTAACCAATCGATTTTGCACTCCATTTATGCTAACCGGTCCACTGCTGGCCCAAGGACCACTGTTTTAGACACATTGGTATAATAGCTAGACCGAAGGGCTTTGGTCATATGGATGTGTGTGTCGTTTTCGCGTGGTAAGATATCTTTCTTTATCTTGGTTTTACTGTGCTAATCAAATGCTATCTTTATCCGTAATACGTGTATTTATTATATCTCAGCCTCCTGTTCCATTAATGCGTCACTCGTTCACTCACTTTCGTCTCTAATGCGGCGCAAACCGTTCACAGTCTCTCCTTTATTTTAGAGTGTCATTAAAATCACATTTAATTGCGACACGTTTCGGCCTTAGATGCAATCGTCAGGCAATTGTTCCTTTATCGAGCTTCTTGATTAGATACTATTGTTCCTCGTGGACGACCACAAAGTCTATGGGGCAGATCCCTTATTAAGAAGCTGGTAATCGCTCATCTGGTCTATAAATTCCATTCCTTTCATGGAATCCGAAGCTTAATTTATATGTTCAAAATAGCCTGTAGCTGGGTCTGAGTTAAAAGAAACCAGTCCTCTTCCTCAAGACTTATACTTTTTTAATATTGTCGCGTGTTGCCTATGTATTCACGCGGGTCTCAGATTTGGCTAAGACATTTATTGGGCAATCTCTTTTGCACACACACTTACAATTAGTATCAACTTATAACGTCGTCAGACGTTTTCTGTCACTCTTATAATTACTTGCACCGCTGATCTTGGTGAAGTGTCTTCTGTCCTCTGTCGGATGCCAGCTTGCTTCTGCTCTAGTCGGAGCTACACTAGAAAATGACTGGTTTCGTCGAAGCTTGATTCCTAGATTTCAGTCAAAAATAATGAAACACCACACGATGTACATTTTCCTTAATATTCTGTTTCATGCTTATTAAGTGCATGTAACGTCTTCACAATCATGAACTTATGCAGTTTTGTACTTATAAACTAGCATTTATATTTAATTAGTCATTGTGGTATAGCAGAAAATTAAACTGTTCTTATGTCCATTACATTTTTTTTCCCCTTGGCACTACAGCCCCAGTGGGCCTACGCCTACCTCCATGAACTTCTCCGTTCACTTTCGGTTCTTCTAGATCTTATACGTACGGTAGGACTCCTTGGGCGGGTAATCAGCTCGTCGCAAGGCCTCTACCTGTACACAAACAGAAAAACGCACACAAACATCCATGGCCTGATTGGGATTCGAATCCACGATCCCGGCTTCCGAGCTAGCGAAGACAGTGCACGCCTTAGACCGCTCGGCTACCGTGACCGGCCATGTCCATTACATATCGTCTGTTAATTAAAAAAGGCACATGAATGTATCTCTTCAACTATAAGCCGAATAGTGTCGTCTTCTGAAACGTGACGATTTGTAATCTGATAGAAGTTTACCGACGTTTCGGAAGAATATACTATTCTCATGCCAACTTTAGCGGATAGAGGATGTCGCGTGGTCAGCGCAACGAATCCCCACGGCCGTTAATTTCGGTTTTCTAGACCGGAGCCGCTATTTCCTTGAAATAGCTCCTCAATTATCCTCATGAGACTGAATGGACCCCGTTCCAGACCCACAACTTCTCAGAAAATCTGGTAGCACCGGGAGTTCAACCCGGACCTCTGGATCTGTAGCCAGGAACTTTTACCACTAGACCACAGAGGCGTAACTTCGCCGACAAGCGGCTGTCGCTCGGTCGGTATAGTTCGCTTAGGGACTAACACCACGGAGTTTGTTCTATCTCCATTTCATGGACGGAGTGTAAGACTTACTCTGCTTACTTCCTTGGATTTTCTTTCGATTGTGAGACAGTATATTCGTCTGTAAAGCAGTAAACTTCTATCAGACTTCACGATGTCACATGCAAGAATATAGTTCAGTGATCTCCATAGTCACCTTTGGCCATGAGAATTTCAGTTCTCATGCCTATAATGTTGTTTTCAGAGTTCATACATTTTTAACTCTGTGATAAATTACGGATTTGAATCTAAAATGCAATGTGCTATGTCCAAACCCATGAAAATTATATCTCACTTCGTTTAGTGCATATGAGAAGCTACCCGTGACCACATTCCCGCCAAAAGGTGTTGAATGAAATTCAGGAGAGGTGGGAGACAAAGAAAGACGCAGTTCTTGGCGGGCAATGGAAATTTTCCCCGCCATCGGATCCTTGAACCTGCAAACGCATATTGCATGCCAGATGTGCACGCGGCAGTCAGATGTTTGTGAATCACTCAGCTAGATGCCGTGAGGCGTGGTCCAGTTTCTCTAGTAATTATATAGGACAGGATAGCGGAGGTGTCGAAGTACAGACGTTAGATACTAAGGTCAATGGCCGACGTCATACTAGGACACCATAATCGTTCCCATTCCGTGATAAATGCGTGTTTTGCGAAACTGAGCAAAAACGCTTTCGCCATATTTGTTTTTGTGTAAAGACAACTGCGTAAATACGGGTTTCCTTGAGCAAACTGCAAAAAAGAAACGAAAAGAAATGAAAAAGAAAAAATAAATTAATTTCAGAATGTGTTTAATTAAAACTTGGCCTATATTGACATTATCCGTTGATATGTGGATCTTTCCTCGAGTGGACGATTAAAAATACCCGTAAGAACTAAACATGATACTTGTGACATCTGTTACTCAATCGTAATAATGCAGCACGTGTTTCATCTGAACAACTACAGATGTCAGGAGATTGCATTTCCACGCTCAGTAGCTTTCGCTGGATTTCGAATCTAGTAACACAATCCGTGATCCACATGCTCTTCTCGAAATGCGTAAGCACATGCGGGTTTTATATTGTCATATGTACGAGTGCGACTCTCGACGGGGTTTCGGAGTGGATATTGGATTTATTGACCACCTATATACATGACTTGGAACTACAAACAATTACAGCTCCACCACTAATCTCCACAACTCGTAAATCACAACACTCGCTAAGCCTTTTCCAGCCTGCTATGTCTTCACCGGCCTTTCCCTGGTAACGGCTTCTAACAGTGGAGATTCTTCAGCGATCAAGTCCTCTCTGAACGGCGGCTCCCTTCCAACTGCCTCTTCTCTTCACGGACTCCCGTACAGAACCAACTTCGGTGCCCCAGTTACCTTCAATATAATCTCTCGGCACGGACCACAGTAGAACCCCCGTCTCAGTCAGTCCCTCTATTGTTGCTTGCGTACCCGTTGCAGCGGGAACTTGTGTACAGAACCCTTCCCTAACAGCGGCCGTCTATTCTTGCTTATTAAAATCTGCTGCCTAGCAGCGAATGTTGCTTAGCTGTTTGTTACGCGGTCTCTGCCTAGAAATGGGCCCATACGCCAAAATAAATCTGAAATTAAAACTGTTACGCTCTCAGAAATTCCATAGCACAACCGTAGTCATATGGTAGAATTTTTTAAAGCTAACCACCATTATAGCGTAGTTGATTGAGGCACTGTGCTACAAGCCGGAATGTCGCGGGTTCGATTTCCGATGAGGTCATTGGATTTTTCAATTTACCTAATCCTTCAAGCCGCACTATGGCCCTGAAGTCGACTCAGCATCTAACAGAAATGAGTACCATGAATCTTCCTGGGGGTGAAAGGCGGCAGGCGCGTAAGGCTGAAAATTTCACCACCATTTGTGAGCCGATTATCTAGAGAGTGTAGGAGCCTCGACGTCTCACAACCCTATGGGCTTCCACAGGCTGTTACAGGGATATCATTACCTTCTAACCTCCAACAATATAAAGTACATACAATATATCATTATTCTCTAAATCTTAAGGTGGAAGCAGTAGGTTTCATTGAAACTTTGGTATCTATTATCAAAACACACGTCTTACAGCTGATTTCTCGCTTGGCTTACTCCTTGGAGGTATGTTGCTCCGAAAAGTCAGTCTATCCGAACTACATGCAGTTATAACGCAGAAGACCGCACCCTTCAGTTGTTATGAACATTCTGCACAGGAGAAATTAGGGTGTAACAGTTTCTTGATTACTGCAAGTACTGACACAGAGTGAGATAATTAAATATATTCTTAGTGGTTACAGGAATAATGAGCTGAAAGACTGAGATTGGATAACTCGGGCACTAAAGTAACTGGCTACGATTGTACCACTGAAGGATCTGGGTTCGATTCATGGCAGAGACAAAATATTTTTCTCTTCATAATGTCTAGCGTGACACTGGAGTCAATTTAACGTCCCCTCCAATGGATACCTCGGGTTCTGTTTCCCGAAGTAACGCGGCCGACCGAGGTTAAGAATGCATGGAGCTATGCCTCCACTCCGCCATATATCTTCATGTCTTGTAGTTCAGTTAAGCACGAGATACTTTTATGTTAAGCGTCGAAAGGTTTCTTTTCGCCCGCTGCTAGGCAACGAATCACTTGTTGCTGCGGAAATACGTGTCTGCCTCAGACAATTCGTTTGTAGCCGTGGAAACTCCACTGTTAGACTTTCATCTCCAGAGTAACGATTTACTACGCATAGTTGCCTAGGAATTGCTAACCGTTGACCAGTGATGGACGTCTTATCGTCCGGTCTTCCTGGTGGCACGTCATACTACCTACATCAGGGCCAGCAGAAGCCGAAATGTCGCCCCAGGAGAAGAGAAATTCCGTCATCACAATCTCGGTTAACCAGTTAGATTTTCCCAAAATTTCGACACAATAACGCAATGTCCTCATACTCCGCAGCAAGGGTTGTGGTTCGTGTCGTTCCTCTTTTAACAGTATTATTTTTATGGTTGCATAAAGTATTTAAATTAAGACTTGTTAATAATCACGATGTGAATAAAATATCAGAAATTAATTTTCATTTAACACAAATAACAAAACGTTGATTATATTATATGTCTCGCCAGGCTGCCACCTATTGAGCGTGTACCGTCTCGGCGATCAATCTCTACAGTTGATAAGGAGTCTTAAAATAATCTAAGAACCAGTCCATTAATTCTTGAACATCTTTTTGCTTTTCTGAAGCATTCTGTCTATTCGTATGTTCCTCCTTTGCATCAGCTTACGATATTATGACTTTAATTTCCGTTAAGATCTGTAACTTATCCAACAGAAACGTTACGAGGGTAATCCAAAAAATATCTGGAGGTGCGAACACAGTCACTTGAAAGGCTGCTTGAATATCAGCTGAAACTGGCGCGTTTAATATAATTATCTAGTTTAAATGCAGAGTGATTCTAAATAATGTATATTTAATCAGGAAGCGACGTGAAGAAAAGGAACAGAATACACAACGCTGGAAGGGAAAATAAACCAACACGAAGTCGAATTTGGGTCACGCTGAGTAGGGTTTGGTAACGATCAGTCCGGCACGGTGTACAATGTAGGGTTTATTTTAGCTGGAAATATACAAATCAATGAAAATAAGCTATGTTTCAAAGTCGTAAACTCGAGTTCTCAAATACTTGTAGTCTGGCCGAATTACGTCAGAACAGTTTTCCCTGCGTCATCCAAGATTCTCCTTCCGTTACTAATGCTAAATCCGACGTTCTCAGAGGGATGCTTGCGCAGACACGCAAACAAGCACGCTCATACAGAAGGATATATATATAGTCCTAATTGGTTTTATTAACACTGAAATATCCAGTGGTTCTCTTCTCTCAAAAAACATGTTTGCCGGTATAGTCGTATTAACTCTTAGCTTCAAGGTCGAAACATGCAAAACAAGAGCACATATACGACTTTTGGCCTTTGATAAGTTTGCCGGTGTGTGTACGTGCTTGCTCGCGCGCGCTCGTGTGTGTGTGCAGGAGAGGGCATGTTAATGAGGGACAGATCGCTCGAGTCACCACCAGCAAAAGCGAAGTGACCAGTAATCAGAACCCTCCTCTCGTTGAAGAGGAGGCCCCATCTCAAAACATGTAAACATCTTAAAAAGAATGGCCATGACCGAGAAGTACTCTGCTGGCGAGGACCAGCAGCAATTTAACCTATCAACGACCTATAAGTTTGCCGGTGTACGTAACGATTGAAGGAAGAACTCTGAACAGACCTACAGATTTTAACGGCACTGTCGTTCTAAGAGACCGCATCTGTGGTCTAGTGGTCAGAGTTCCCGGCTACAGATCCAAAGGTCCGGGTTCGATTCCCGGCTCTATCCGATTTTCTGAGAAGTAGTGAGTCTGCAAAGGGTTCCACTCAGCCTCGTGAGGATAATTGAGGAGCTATTTCGAGGAAATAGCGGCTCCAAACTAGAAAACCGAAATTAACGGCCGTGGGGATCCGTTGCGCTGACCACGTGACACCCTCTGTCCGCAAAAGTTGGCACTAATTTCGCCTACAAGCGGCGGTCGCTCGATCGGTATAGTTCTCTTGCGGGCTACAGGCCACGGAGTTTGTTTGTTTTCTTTGTTTTTTGTCGTAATTAGACAGCTCTAATATTAATTAATATGTGTGCTTTCTAATATTTAGACCTATTTATTCATTTTTTAACGATGCTAAATTTGTTATGTAGGGTCGAATGATTGGATGATTAGTGAATGATGAATTGGAAAGAAATATGGAAGAAATGGGTCGTAGCCTAATTTGAAGTGATATTCTGGAATTTGCTTGGAGGGACTGAAGAATATATACTGAAAACCTGTCCGGATAGCCGGTCTGCAGGCCAAGATTTGAACCTAGGACCTTTTGAATGAGAATCAGGTTTGCTTCTCACTCGACCGCGATAATCATTCTAGGTTGTGTTGCTGATAATGAACTAAGAAACGAACGAAACGAAAGCGCACTAAAACGAATTTTAATCAAAAAACATCTGCCACAATCGCAATCAACCTGATCGTGGCTCATGTTACACCGGCGAAACAAACAGACCTTCAGTTATGCAATAAGGAGCACAATTATAACCTGACCCAAGGTCTGTTCGAAAAATCAAAATTAGCCCAACATGCGCACGAAGAAGGCTTGCAAAATGACCAGCTGGCTCTACAGCCCTTTGTAGGCCTTGACCTCCTGCACCAACAGCCTCCAAGCAACTCTGTCCTTTGCAGTGGATCCCCAATCTTTAACTCTCACCGTGCTAAGGTCTTCTCTGACATCATCAAAGCACCTCAGTTTTGGTCTACCTCTTACTCTTTTAGTATAGATAGACCACAAAATACGTTAGAAATAAACGAAGGTCTTGCAGACTGAACCAAACACCACATACAGGAAATACAAGGAATCCACCCACATGTTACTGGTAGGCCTTCCGATCAGCAACCCGTCTTGGACATCTCTCCCATCTGGACTCCCATTATCGCAGCAGAAGTCAGAAAATTACAAATCCATCTAGTGTAGTGTGAAAATTGTGTTTTTATGTTGGTACCATGCAGAAAATTTGTCTCTTTAGTGATGACTTCTATTCTAATAGTATTCTGATTTTAACAATAATAGCCGTGCAATAGTGCAAGGACATAGGTGCTAGACCTCATGTGTTTGGAGTATTTTTTTATATTTGTAAAGTTTGTCTTAACTCGAGCAAATGGTTTGTGCTGCACTTGGTGTCCTATAAAAATTATGCAAAAAAAGAAAAAAGGAGAATTCATACAAAACCATGAGAATGAACATGTTGGAGTACAGGATAAGACGAAGCCAGACATAGAAAATACAAGGTGTGGCAATAAAGAAACCGGATTACTTTTATGACTCATTTCCGGCCACGTCATTGACGAAGAGGAGGGTAGGGCATTGACCCTTGGACTTCCCTCTACCGTCACACAAAGTTTCATTCACGTGCATCGGTTAGTCTGGCCGCGACCATTGTTAGAAGCGGATCGTGTTTCTGAGCTCCGTCGGAATAATGCTGAGTGCTAATGCAGAACAACGTGCTAACATCAAATTCCTCACAAAACTTGGAAAATCTGCCACTGAAACTTACAAT
>NW_019743656.1:4740017-4771715 GCF_002891405.2 Cryptotermes secundus
TCGACTGTCTGATTTTTTTTTAATAAAGGGTTAGAGCATGAATCCGGTTTCTTTATTGCCACACCTTGTATAATAGGCTTAAACTTGGCGGTAAGTGAGCTTACAACCGTTCAAGTGACCAAGCTGTCGTTGTAGTATAAGATACGTAAAATATGCATGATCTGGTTTGCAAAGTCTGGACTGACAGAGGACTTGTATATAGTGCAAAGCAAGAGTTTTCAACAACATGTTATATGTGCCATACGTACACTTGACAAAAGACCAAGCATATTCATGAGAAACAAACTCATCTTCTTGTCGGGAGGATGTTACGTAAGGACTATGACCGCAAGCTTTCAGTTGAAAAAAAATATATATATATATATATGGTCGTGAGTCTCAAGGGGCTTGACGCCATTTGACTTTGACTTGGTGCTGGTGTCAGGAGGTAGGGAGTAGCTCTATTGATTGGACCTAAATGAGTAGGTTCCACCTGAAGACGAAGACAGAATCCAGATCCCAAATAATTGTGTGTCTTAAATAAAAACAAGAGGATGGCTTCCAGCCGCGGAGGCCCGGGTTCGAGCCCGGGTCTGGTCGTGTGGGATTTGTGGTGGAAAAAGTGGTGCTACGGCAGTTTTTCTCCGACAACCTCGGTTCTCCCTACTAATTCTCATTCCACCATCTGCTCCATAGTCATCATCATCGGTCCATCGGAGGCTTGTACAATAGGCCAAACAGTGTCCGCAATACCAAGCGGACTCAGTCCCACCCGGTCCCACCCCACTAAGAATGAAAAAGTGTATTGACTGGATTCAATTGACTGCAAACAGTGTTCAGTGGCGAGTAATGAACTTTCATGTTCCATGGAAGGCAAACAATTTCTTGACCAGCTGAATGACCATGAGCTCTAGGAAAACTTCGCACAGTGGGATGTGATAGTAGGTAATGGTTAACACAATGGAAGACTGGACTTGTAAAATGCATGCAACTAATGAGGGTAACCGAAAGAAAATTTTCACATAATTTATGATTTGGATTTCATGACGCATTGCATATTCAAAAAGGGTGCTACAACACGCGTTTCTGGTACTGGTAACTTGGACGTTGCTACAATATGCCGATATTATTATCAAAGCCGAATAATACTGATTTGGAGTTCTCAAACTAAAAACAAGGTAAATAAAAATGCATGCCGATTCACTGCTCTCAGCTAAAATAATGGTTAAGGGCTTTAAACGTTGTCGGTTCAACTTAAATAGCTTACCAAGCACGCTGCTTTGAGATTCTAAAGTTGGTTGCTCTGATGCAGTTACATGGGTGCCAATATTATTCTCATGAGCTGTATCATGCTGATACGCAGTTCACAATTTGTAAAAATGGATGACTGTTGGAGATTCGAGATAAACAAACGTGTGATAGGGTGATTGTTATGTAAACATATTACGAAATAAGTGTGAAAATGGTCATAAGCTAGTGGTTCTTGTCTGGTATAAGACGTCGTCATTCAGGAGGCTGAGGTAACAACGTGTGTGCGTGACGAAATTTGTGTGTCAGGTGTAATTATATTGTAAGCAATGTTTTCGAAGACGTTATGTAAGGCCCTACGGGGAGGAGTGAATTCTTTCCACATAAAAGATGCGTTGAAATGCCATGTGAATAACAGTCCGAATATTTTACGACATCATCATTGCATGATGTTGCCAGAAAGTATTTCACAGTCTCCAGATTTCTTCTTCCGACAGGTAGGTCATGTCACATGTCACGTAATACTGAGAGCACGTGTACTGACGCTCCAGTCTTTTATTTTGTGTGCGCGACCGTGTGTGTATGGATTCATCTGGCTCAGGACATGGTTATATATGAAAGAAGAGAGAGCGTTTGGGTGTCGTGCATTTCCAAACCGTTGCATTTGTACAAAATTTGTTACGGTGGTAGAGGACCTCGCGAGGGAGCAGACTCTTTGTCCCCTCCCCAAATTTGGAAAACACCCCAAAAAGGAATTGTTTACTTGTTGCTTGAGAACCGTCTGTCATAGCATATTTTACGTTGTATATGGCTTAGAAAAACAAATTCCACGCTTACTCTATATTTTAAAAATTTGCAAAATGGTAAGGATTTTATTTGTGATGGGTTACTTAATTCCCTTAGAATATTAGAATTTTATAGCAGTATCGACGAGAGCAACATTATAACGTTTCAGTGTATTGCAATTCTAATTACATGTCTGCATTACGCCTGTGAGATACAGGGCATTTGGATTTCTGACATAGTTGATGACATGATTAATATCAGTATATTTCAGTACATGCCGTACATATTTGCCTGCTTTTGTATGTTATTTTGTTTGAATTTCGAAACTGCTTGTCCCAGTCCAGAATTTTGGAATGTCTGGAAGGAACTCCCCTTTGGGGTTTGTTATGCAGATAACATGGTAAACATGTATGTGGACCAATTTGTTTATGTTTTTCATAAACATCAAGATTTCTGTAAGGCATGCTGTAGCGTATTTGGTTGAGGCTCTATGCTGCGAGCCAGAAGGTCACATTGATACTCATTGATTCCCAGTGAGGTCATTGGAATTTTTTTTTTATTCAATTTACCTAATCCTTCCAGCCACACTATGGGCCTGGGGTTTACTCAGCTTCTAATAGAAATGAGTACCAAGAATCTTCCTGGGGGTAAAGGACAGCCATTGCATTAGGCTGACAACCTCACAGCAGTCTGTGAGCTGATCGTCTAGATGTCTAACAACCCTATGGGCCTCAACGACCCGTTACAGGGATAGCTTTACCCCCCCTCCCTTTGTTTGGGGGGGGATAATGTTGGGCTGAATATGATACTGGATCAAATTTAATTTTGGTATATGTTGGGTTGGGTCCAAAGGGGATGTAAAAGGATTAATGAAAATCTGAGGCCTAACTGTAATGACTGTGAACTGGTCATAATTTTATTTTAAATTACAGGAAAAATATAAAATTTGTATTTTAATTAATTCCTGTGCTCCATGCAGCTTTTTGACAATGAAAGCAGCACTTACACGTACCTTTTGGCCGACACCACCACGAAGGAAGCCATCATAATTGACCCAGTACTTGAACTTGCTGAGAGGGATGCACAGCTTATTAGAGATTTGGGATTAACTTTGAAGTATGCAAGTAAGTAAAAGCTGATGGATTTTGAACCCGCTAGATACAATGTGGTAATTTTCTCATTGTTGTTATCCCGGTGCTACCAGATTTTCTGAGAAGTAGTGGGTCCAGAACAGGGTCCACTCAGCCTCATGAGGATAATTGAGGACCTGTTTCAAAGAAATAGCAGCTCCGGTCTAGAAAACTGAGATTAACAGCCTTGGGGATCTGCTGTGCTGACCACATGACACCCTCTATCTGCAAAAGTTGGCACTAACTTTGCTGACAAGTGGCGGTCGCTCTGTCAGTATAATTCACTTGTGGACTACAGGCTACGAAGTTTGTTTTTGTTTGTTTTTTCATTATCCTTCATAATAACCAAAATTCACTAACACACATGTTTAGGTTTATGTCGTTTTGTTCCTGTGGAAAGTCCCTCGATTCTTATGATGAGTTACAGTAGTATATATTTAGGATGTTGATCTCTTGAGTATGAACTTGTGTGATCTTGTATGTTTAAAAGTGTCTTGCTTCAACTTTCTCACATTCTGAATACCTTCCTATGGATGTGTTTAGAATGTATCTTGAAGTGTATATTCATTGCAATGGAATCCTGATTTAATACCTTGATCTAAAATGTTCATCTTGATGTTCAATTTCTGAAATCCCACCCACATTAAATATTAATCCATGAATTAGATTCCATATGGAGGAGCTAATATTTGCTCATGTGATCATTAATTTCCCAGAATTGTATAGAACTGGAAGGTTCTTACCACATTCACAAGAGTCCGCAATTGGTCACTGTCCTGAACCATATTAATCCACTCCTCACTCTCCCATTGTATTTAAGATCTGTTTTAATATCCTCCCATCTATGCAGAAGTCTTCCAGGTGATATCCTCCCTTTAGGTTTTTGTGTCAAAACTTTGTATGCATTTGTTTTCTCCCAAATATGCTGCAGGCCACACAAATCTCATGTCACCCGTGGTTTGATCATCCGAATAGCATTTGGACAAGGAGGGCAAATTGTGCACCTCCTCATTATACAGTTTTATCCATCCTTCTGTTACTTCCTTGCTGTTAGGTCTAAATATTCTCCTCAGCACTCAGTTCCAAGATACCCCCAGTAGCCACATTATCGTATATCAGCATTAAATTCTATCCTTTTAAAATTTCCTTCAGTTTAGTGTCCAGATTCACAGCATCTCTTCCGCTAGCCTTGAATCACTAAAATGGGATTCTGACATGTATTTTATATATTTTTCTTAACATACATAAAATTGTTTTACTTCTGTTTTATTTCTTTCATGATTTTCGACATATCTAAACTGTTTTTCATCAAATGAAAATAGTTCTACAATTGAAACTGCAGAAAGAATGGAAATATTTTGAAAGTGATATAATGATAAAAACTCCGTCTCAAGTGCAAACAATATATTTTGTGTCTTTGATCTTGTTCCCCTACACTACATGTTTCGGCCTCAGACGGCCATCATCAGGTGTATAACACTCACGTCGCTGTCACACTGCACCCAGCTCAAAATTTAACATTTAAAAATACTTTCCTTGTTATTATCAACTTCTACTTCGTTGATAACTGTCTGGTTTGTAGATTATTTTATCTTACACACGTTAATTTTGACTTTGTTGTAATAGCACTATAATAAAATCTTTAGTTCTAATTTTAAAAACCTTTAAAATTCTTTCCTAAATTTTAAAATTTTTAAAATACCCATTCTGTTACTCTAACTCCTTTGTTTTGAAGAAATGGGTCAGAGTATGTAACCATATATGTCGTGAAATGGATGGTGTGCTATTTTGAGGCAATGCTGTTGATGTACAGTGAACACCCACATGCATGCAGACCATGTGACTGGCACTGGGTTGCTCAAAAAGCTGCTGCCGGGCTCGAAGAGCCTCATCTCGAAGTCCAGTGGAGCACAAGCTGATATTTATGTTGAGGAGGGCGTTGATATTCAGTTTGGGCGTCATCGACTTTCAGTGAGAGCCACGCCAGGACACACAAATGGTACACAAGCTGTGTTGTTCTTAAACATTTAGGTATCTCATCATATATCGAATCAAAAATATTTTTAAGAAATATATTTTGAATCAAGACAAAATGATTTGTGTCATCTATGTGGTTATTTTAGTACAGGTAGTAATTTTCATTAGAAGATCACTGTCTTGTGGAATATGCCTTTTAGTCTAATATGTTGACATTTTGAAGGAATACACTGCTTCTATCTTCTCTCAATACATACACATGGCATGTTTCTACCCTGTATGTCTATATGTGCCAGACTGTACTGTATCACTTGTTAGAAGGCAATAATCTTCATAGACATTGCTGTGAGAACATCAAATCTCACAGACTTCATTTTCTTTGAATTTTCTGTTCCTCCAGTCTGATATTTAGTTATGTTTGCTGTTCACTAAATAATCGTGCAATGAACCATATAGCAGGTCCACAAGATATGTTCCGTGTTTCAGAGTATTATATATTCATAATGATGGTATATCAAAACCTGAATTGATGACACACACACTTAGAATTTACATTAGTAAAGTTACATGTTTGCGTCTTTTGTAATGAGGCAGATACTGTCACCAAGTTCTGTCTTGGGCCAAACACCTTTTTGGAACATTGACCTGTGTACTAATCAGGATGGTGTAGTAATAATGCTTTGGACTTGTATTTGGCAGGTACTCAGTTGAAATCTCAGTTAAGACACTGGCAATCCTGACTGGGGTTTTCTGTGTTTTTCCCACAGCCCCTATAAGCAAATTCAAATATAGCATGTTGATTATGCCACAGTTGCTTCCACCCAAACCCCTTCAAGTTCATCATCGATCCAACTGTTTGACACTATATAGTCTAATTACTAACAGTATCATAAAATACACTATAAATGAGGGGACCTACATTGTGAAATCTAACATCACTGATTGCTTTTTATAATTACAGTTCCCTTGGTAGCTAATGTGATAATTGAAATTACAAAATATACTGCAAAACAAGTGACCTGTTTAGCAAAATCTTACATTACTTAATGCATCTTATAATTCCAGTTCACTTGGTAACTAATGCCATAATTCAAATTACAGAATGTACTACAAAAGGTAACCTTTTTAGTGAAATATAACTTTACTGACTGCATTTTATAAGTCCAGTTCTCTTGGTAACTAAAGCAGTAATTAAAATTACAGTCTTCAGGGATATGATGTCATGTAGTTTGGCCTACAGGTACCAGCATTTTGGAGGGACCTGCTGCCTCTCTTTTTAAGGCAGAAGAGTGTTCTTCCAAAACATTGTTATACATCTACCAAACTGCACGGAGTCACATCCCAGAAGACTATGCCCTAGACATCTCTGTGATAACTTCAAATCATGTATAATGCAATAATAATTTAAAATGGATTTTAGCGGCTTTCTAATTGCCACCATATTAGACTGAGCCCCTACTTCTTAAAACCTTCACACTTTTTTGTTTTTATATTACCTGTACAAATTAACATATTGGAAATTATTTTGCAGTGGAATGCAAACAGATTAATTCTCAGTAAGCAGTATAAACATTAAAACATACGTCATAACATCATATACAGTAAAACTTGGTTATAGCAACATCGGTTTCTGTGACACCTTGTCTATTGCGTCAAATATTCAATGGTACGAACTAATTCCTCATAAAGCAACTGTTTTTATACCTTGCTTAGTACGACATGCACAAATGCATCAACCTCGTATGTAACGTCATTTTCATTCCTGAATTTCTCTGATATGGACATTGAACGTAATTTAGAAAGTGTGTATTGGGCAAGTAACAGGAAACAGATGAAGATAACTGATTACTGTACTCGTATCTAGGTACAGTAAGGCACAACAATTGATGTAATCTACTGTAATTTGGTGAGTAGGCCTACCTTTAATATACAGTATTAGTGCGGTGTGTATTGTCAGTGAAAAGCGCTGTAATATGTCTTTGATATTACACATTTGGGCAATTCCACGTTAATGTTACGTTAGTCTGTACTTAACTACGTATTTCACTAAAATATGCAACATTTTAATTCGGTTTTTGGTAGATTTTTGCGTGACTAACATAAGGCTACTGTGGAAGTGCCCATTTCGGTTACAACGACATTCGTTTATAACGACACTATTTTCAGGTCCCTTTGATGACGTTATAACCAAGTTCTACTGTACTTTGTTGTCTACCTCAAGGTGATTTCTCTTCTGTCTCTTTATTTTTTATTCTTTTTTTCTCTTCTCCTTGCTCTTCTGTCCCCTCCTTATTGTTATGCCATTAATTTACTGATGTTCCCATTATGCTCTATATCTGTATAAATACACTACCAAAACACTCATAAGTTATGAAGCTGCCACAAATAAAAACTCTTACAAATATATTTTATCTGGTATAAAGATAAATTGTAGCTGTTATGATTGTACTCTTGGTTATGAGACTGTAGTTTGGTAGGCGATTATCAGTGTTTTGGAAGAATCGTACATATCCATCTTCAGGGTACAGGAAGGATAGTCACAAATTGGAAGCATTATGCTCCTCTGAAACATATGTAACCACTTATGAGACTGTACCACCATGGAAACCACAGATATTATGAAATTTTAATTGTGTTTGCTTGATAGTATAATAGATGAGGTCTTGTTCAAGAATAAAATGTCAGTATTATCATACACATAAAGAAACAAGTAAGTAAAACTCAAATCTCAGAATACAAATTTCTTAATATCATCTCAGAAATGCAAAAATAGTGTAACACTCATTGAGAAGTCAGTGAGAAATCTCATCATTTGTTACATAACCTTTTGTACTATTAACATCCCCAGCTTTCTCCCATATTCCTTTCTAGTCCTGTGTGTTACAAATGCCATCTCATACAAATAACACACACAAATAGTTGATCTTAAACATTCTCCTTTATATAGTATAGTATTATTTCACATATCTACATGAAAATATTATCAGTACTTGCAGCATAGACACAATACTTTAAAACAAAAGACTGCTCATTTCTTCATGACCTTTTGAGACAAGTCAGCTTTGAGATGTTGAAGTTAGTCTCAAGAATATATCCAGATGCAGTGTTGAACTTCATTACATTGGTAGTTTGAACATATTCTCACAATTTGTAATCTCCATATAATATTGCGGTCAAAATATTATTAACATTTCTTGTTAACAGGTTGTGTGACATACGTGAGTCATGAACAAGGTGTAGCCTTCACTGGTGATGCACTGCTCATCAGGGGCTGTGGTCGCACTGACTTCCAGGAAGGAAATTCCAAAACACTGTACAACTCTGTCCATAGTCAGATTTTTACGCTTCCAGATAGCTTTAAGCTCTATCCTGCACATGACTACAAAGGTTAGTTGAAAGACGAATTTGAGCTTCACACTGTTGTAACTGTAACTGGCATGTGACACTGTATGGTTTGGTAGATAGTTACCAGTGCAGTGGGGGAATCTGCTGCCCCCAGCTGCAGGATAGGAGAGTAAGCCAAGTATGGAAATGATACACATACAGGAAAGAAGGACTGGAACTGTGGACAGACCAGTAGGAAATGATGCCACTAAGAAATGAGAACTATACTGAGGGAAGAATATTCAAGGGGTGCAGGGGAATGTAGGAGGGACAGAATGTAGGTGAGAAGATGAACAGCAGTAGAAATAAAATAGATAACAAGAACAGAATTCAGTGAATACATAGGGTGGAGTAAAAGTTTCCTCCGTGCTTAATTAAACACTGGCCATGAAGACACATGGGAGTGAAGGTATAGCTCCACCATTCTTGACCTCTGCCTTAGATGGAGGTGAGTGGTCAGCTTCATCCATCAGCTATTTTAATCCCCTAGTACCCACTGGACAAGAGGCTGGGTGGCCTTCACATCTGGTCTGGACACTTTGAAGAAGAGAAAAGTCTCTTGCCCCTCCCAGGAGTCAAACCCCAGCCATCCATTTTGTAGCCTCTCGGTGTGCCAGTTGAGTTACCCTGACTGCATGGGGTGAAATAAGTTAATAAAAAATAATGTAAAACTAAAGTGACAGATGTTCAAGGCAAAGCTTCAGAGAACAAACAGCAGGAAAACATAAACTAAACAAGAATGAAGTAGTGAATGGGGAATTAAATTAACCAGTGTAGATGTGTGGGGGGAGGAGCTGGGATAGCGCAGTTGGTTTAGTGACTGGATGGGCTGGAATACCAAGGGGTCGGAGTTCAAGTCCTGGTAGGATCAAGAAATTCCTCTTCTACACTTCATCCAGACCAGTTCTGGGGCCCACCCAGTCTCCTTTCCAATGTGTACTGGGGGCTCTTTCCCCGGGGGATAAAGATGTCAGGGCATGAAGCTGACTACTCACCTTGAACTAGTGCCAAGGCCAAGAAAACATGGATCTATACATCCACCCCGCCAAGTGCCTTAATGTGCAATGCTTAATTAGTTAAACATTGGCAACTTTACCTTTAGACGTGTGGTGAGAGGAAGGGACAAACCAAAGCTGTTGTCTTCAGTGCCCATAATGCTGGTCATCCTTCCCTATAGCAGAACAGCTTTCTTACATGCTCATCTTACATCTCCACCATGTTAATACAGGCAGAAAATTGTTCCAAAACATTGGCAGTGTTCTGCTAGATTTATTGATAAAAGTTTCAGATGGCAGTAATCTCCATGGTACATTGCCTCAGTTATCAAACTGTAAAAGATTTGGTAAATATCATTCACCGTCTGTTTTAAATTACTGTCCCAGAATTTGTTGGGAAGAACTGAGGAAAACTATGAAATACCTTAAGATAGCAAGCTTCTGGGTTGAGAGTTGAACTGAGGATCTTCTCAATATAAAACATGAAAGCCAGGTAAGCTACCCCATTCAGTACCATTCATATCACACTATAATTTCCCAATGTTATATTTTAGCGTCCTGTTGCACTGATTTAAGTCCATGATTTATTTAATCCGTCTTGCAGTGCATACACTCATTTATCTTCTTCTCTCCCTCGCACATACCCAGGAAGCCCAACAGTATAACACACGCAGTCGCAGGAGCACGACACAACAAAAGCATAACACACAAGATAATGAAGGAGTGCTCCAACAAAGGAGAATGGGCGTGACTGACGTAGTGAGGGGCGACGTAGCGATGTGGTATCCTGAACAATTTTAATATTTTTAACGTTTGACAATGTATATGATAGATACATATTTTAGTTATTTTAATGTGTGAACATGGCATGCAATGAACTGGTTTGACGTGGATAAGTAAGCACCTGAAGATGGCATTATTATGCCGAAACATGTAGTGCGAGGGAGAGAAGAAGATAAATGAGTGTATGCACTGCAAGACGGATTAAATAAATCATGGACTATAATTTCCCACCTGATACTAAATAACTCTCATATTTGATACAGCATTATGTATTAATTATGCAAGAAACAGGCAGTCAGCAAACTAAACTTATTAGGGCAGGATGTTCTGACACTGTGTTGCATGCAACACGCTATTTCTGCCTTTGCTTTTAACCTTCAGTTAGGATAGTGACTAAATAAGGCATGATGTAAGATGTTTCTAACATCTTAAGTTGGTTTTAGGTGTTGTTTGATGTTTTCATGAGACATGGTTGCAGTTACTAATTTCCCTTTCATTAGTGTTGGACACATTCATGATGAATGCTGGATTTCCTGTAAGCTGTTGACATGATCTGAGTACAGAATGATGTCAGGAGCCAGTATAGTGACAAGGCTAGGACAGCTGAAGAACTGGGATTCAATTCCAAGCAGAAGCAAGAGATTTTTCTTTCACAGTTTCCAGACTAAACTGTGGAACGCACCCAGCCCCGTGTCCAGTGACTACCATGCCCTTTCCCTGGGGATCAAGCTTCTGGGATGTGAAGACAACCACTCGCCTTCATCAAGTATAGAGGTTAAGAATGTAGGGAGCTATACCTCCATTCCCCACACATCATGCCCTGGTGCTTAATTAAGCACTGGGATGACTTAATCTCTTCCTAACAGGAAGATGTGTCATAATTTACTCTTTAATTAGAAGCTACAGTGCTCATTTGAAGACAGTGATTATTTTAGCTGCCATCTCCTTCATTTTCTCCTAGCCTTTCCAAGGCACAGTCCTTGAAGTATGCCAGAGTTCATTCCTGTGTTGATCAGATGTCAGTGTGCCACATGGAAGGCGGTGCATTTAAGTTTGAACTGTGGTCGAACATGGTCTGTGCAAATAGATGACAGGACCAAGAATTTAGTTGCATCTTCTTTATATCTCTCATCTTTACATGAGAATCTTATGCATTTCTATAGTCCTTTTTGCTGCTATAATAAAGAAGGAAGATGAATGGTACTGTCTCTTAGAATATGACACCATTTAATCCAGTAGATGTTAACAGACGTTTTGGAGAATCATATGGCTCAATGTTATAGGTTGAAAAGTAACCAGCAAGAAACATGTGGCAAGCTGTGCTGGAGGCAGCTTATTCTGCCAAAATGCTTATGAACTTCTGGATTACACGTCACATCCCAGCAGACAGTTCGACTCATAGTCTCCACTATGAGAACCTCAAATCTGGCAAAGAAATAAGTTGTTTATTTATGACTATAGTTTTGCTGCAGGGCTCACTTGGACAGTGAGTGATAGTGATGTACTTGAAGCCCAGTAACAGTTGGCCACATTGTTTATAGAGACTGAATGTGTTTCGTTGGAATTCTGATTCCATGCCAATAAACATGCATTCATATGAAGAGAGCATTCAGAACTTCAAACTAAATATGGGCTGTGACTCAGAAACATCCAAGCTGCAGAGTTCATTTTGAGCAGATGCTGCCTTTCTGATTATGTTCAACTCAAATTGTGTTGCTTTGTTTTCTCTTTCCATTTTATAGTTATGTGTAATAATGTTGGTGTGATTAAATTGTTCTATTCATTTGTTTAAAATTCCAAATTTATATTGCTTTACTTGACACATGTTTTGAAGGATTTTACTCTGAATCTCTTATCATGTATAACTTTTCTGTAATTCTGCTTAAGCACATAAAGAGACAAGAGTGAAATTTTGATAAAGGGAATGATGAACTCAAGAAAATTTCAAATCTGGAAAATATTGTTTGTTCTCAACCATTTCCCCATACACAGATGGAAAGTTAACGTGAAAATGAATCGGAGAAACGAAGTTTGAAGCCATGGACCAGATTTAACAGGCTGATGAAAATGTTCGCTTTTAGGCTTACATAAACAAGTCCATGATTTATGCTAACCATCTTACAGTGTACACACTTTATCACCTTACTCTTCTCTTTTGCACTACATGTTTCAGCACTAATATGCCATCTTCAGGTGCATTTTCTCTATGCACATCTTAACTACTGCATTGCATGCACCTGAAGATGGCACATTAGTACTGAAACATGTAGTGCAAAAGAGAAGAGTAAGGTGATAGAGTGTGTGCACTGTAAGACGGTTAGCATAAATCGTGGACATGAGTCAGTGCAACAGGATGCTAAAATATAACATTACATAAAGAAGGTGTTGAATCTCCATACCCAATAACAGTATGGAATTTCTTGAGTGACTGTAACTATTTTGGGGGGGGGATGAAATGGGCCCGGTATGTCACACACATGGGGGCAGAGAAGAATGCATACAGGGTTTTGGTGGGAAAACCAGAAAGAAAGAGATCTCTCAGAAGATATTGTTGCGTGTTGGGTGTATAACGTGACAGATAACTTCACGCCATGCTGATTATAGCAAATTTTATTTCACATTCGCTCTTACAATCACGCAGTTTACAGATTCAACATTACTGCCATTGGCAGTATCACAAATACTGGACTGCAGTCAACTGGTGACTGACTCACTGCTGGCTAACTCGTAACTGCTGTGAATAGTTTTCGCTGCTCCTTATTTAGCCTCGTTCTGGACAACACAGAAAACAGCCACATAATAGGCGCCGTGTTGCTAGCAACGCTGTTGGGAATTGTTTACTGCTGCCTAGCAACCGTGGCATCCCTTGACCACATCACCGCTGGCGGGGAAGGGGAGGGAGTGTTGACTCAACTATTCCCCTAGTAATGACAGTGCTCTGATGATGTTACGTCACCGCTGGCAGGGGGAGGGGTGTCCTGCATAGCGCAACACGTCACAATATCAACATAGGTGGGAGGATAATATTTAAATGGATCGTAGAGAAATAGGATGGACTGTTAGCAGGTTCTTGTGAGTATGATGAGTGACCTTCGGGTTCCACAAAATGTTTGGAAATGCTTCAGTAAGTGCGGGACTGGCAGCTTCCCAAGAAGGATTCAACTCCATGGAGTGAGTGAGTTACAAAGTTGAACAGCATCTTCCTCCACTTTCCATGCCAAACTCGTGTGTCCATTTCTTGGTGTCTTGTTTACTCCAGCTCAGCAAAGTCATCCTCATCATAACCTTCTTGATTTAACTACTGTTACACTACTAGGAGGACAGTACATATCCTGGTGTTGCATCGAGGTCCCATTTACCTCAGGACAGCTTGTTTTGCCTCTTATAGACATAACCTTTTCCATGTGCTTAATTAAGCACTGCACCATGAAGATATAGGGGGAAGTGGAGACATAACTCCATGCATTTATAACCTTTGCACTGCAAGGAGGTGAGTGGTCAGCTTCACACCACTCCACTTTAACTCTGGGATAGAGCCTTTGGTACACATTAGATGAAGGAGTTTGGGAGGTTTTTGGAACTGGTCTGGACATTGTAGAGAAGAGGAACATCTCTTTCCCCATTCAGGAATTGAACCCTGATTACTTGCTTGTCCAGCCCATAACCTAGTCCCTACACCAACTGAGATATCCCTTTTCATAGATGTAATATATCAGTCATTGTGGCAGAGCGCTAATGCTCTTCTCAGTTACGAATTCTAGCTGTCATGAGTTGGGATTTTGATTGTTTTCTCCAGTCCCTCCAAGTGAATGCTGGGGCAGTACAATAAATTAAGATGAAAATTGGTACTCTCTTGTTACTTAATCTCCTGGCTAACAAATTAAGTAATATTCTACTACTGAAAATTCCTTATAGCTAAAAATAAGAACAGAGTGTGTGATAGCTCAGTTGATGGAGCAACTAGGCTACTGGTTGGACAGATGAATGAGGTTTCCAGTCCCAACATTTTTCTTTTCTTCACAGCATTAAAACTGGTTATAGAACTCACCCAGCCTCACATCTAATGGTACTGGGGGCTCTTTCCTCAGAGGTAAAGTGGCTAGGGTATGAAGCTGACCATTCACTTCCATCTAGTGCCAAGGTTTAGAATATGTGGTGTTATACCTCCACTGTTCCATGGTTCTTCAAGGTTTCATGCTTAATTTAGTCAAAGGACAAATTTACATTCTTATAAAAATAAGAACTTCCTGTAGTCTGTTTCATTCAGTGCGTGAAGTTTGCGTTGCCTAACTGCATGGAAGTAGGGACATGAAATTATACGACCATTATCTCTGACTGTTATAGGTCAAACCACCACAACAGTTGGAGAAGAGAAGCATTACAACCCACGGCTCACCAAACCACTGGATGAATTCATCAAAATAATGGAGAATCTTAACTTACCTTATCCAAAAATGATTGGTAAGTTGGAAGTTGTTTTTGCTCAATTGTTATGGAGAAATAAAGGAAATGTATGTGGAGATCGCAGGTTCCTCCAAAATGTTAGTAATTACACACAAGATTAAGTCAAATCACAGTCCAGAAGACCTCAGTTTAAACCTTCACACTACTGTGAAGGCAGCAAAATTCAGAAGTTTCATATTGTCTGACAAGTAAGCTTTACATTAGAGATTTTTATATTTTTATTTTCATTGTGAAAATATAGAACTCATGCCATCTGTTGTTCCTGTATGGGAACTACTAGTAGAGAAGTCAGAGAATGTAAAGGATAATGTTATAACACTCAGGATATGATCATAATGTGATTGCAAATTTATAAATTTGGTGCCAGCAGGTTTTAGACAGTGAATCTCTAAGAAAATCATGATATGAGAAGACTTCTAATATAAGATATAGAAGGTTTAAGAGTCTCTCCCAGAGACATAACTATTCTGTTCCCCCCCCCAATTTCTAGTAACTGAGAGGAGTACTCTGTTCCTTTCATATCCATGTTAATGTAAATTGTTTGTATGTCCTTTTATGTGTTTGCAGATAGGGCTGTGCCTGCTAACAGAGTCTGTGGCCTGCATGACCTACCTTGAGCAGTTCTGCTGTCAGATGAGTTCTGTAGAAGTGCAGTATTTGTCAGAATTACTGTCACATGTATCTGTCATTTCATACCAAGTATACCATTTTTATAAATTTATATATTTTTGTTACTGTAGTGTATGATTTATATGTATAATAGGAAATGGTTTATGATTCACTCTGTGTGCTATTTATGGGATGTGGGGCACAATTACCTTAGTGTCTGACAGACAGCAATAATTGTCAGCCCGAACTCATCATTTGATAACACGTGTAGAATGGCAAAGAAATGTGGGAGAAAGAAGGGGAACATAGAAGTAGAGAAATTATGTAACTAATGAAAGGACTTGCCATTGGATTTGTGCTAGGCCTTTTCCACTAGTACATCTTAGTATTATGGCACTGAGATTTTTATAGAACTCGGTTAGAGTCTTATGTAAAATTCTGTTCATATCTTTTATTTGACTTGTGTATGAAATGTAGCAGTTTAGAGATGGTATTAGCCATAAAATTGTTTCATTCCTAAGTACAGAAATAACATTCTTGTCACATTCTGTACCATGTACAAGTACTGGGATTTCACCTCCTGCATATCAGTTCTTCCATGAAATCTGGATTTTGATCTTACTGCATTCAGAATGTAAATAGAAAACAACCTGTGGAAAACAATAGACATTCACTGCACATTTCAACTCTTATAACCTTCAACAGGCCACCCTTGGGACGTTTCCATGTGTTTGAATGACAACATATGTCACATGACACACAGGAAATTTCAGTCTGTCACGTGACAGGATTGGCAGTGGCTATGTTAAGTCACTCTTTTATATAAACTAATGATTACAGTAAGTGTAGGATAAGTGCTAATTTTAGCAGGCATAACTATAAAATAAGATGTTTTCTTGTTACATTTGATACGTTGCTTAAATGTGGAACTAATTTTATCTGTATATAACAGATGGATTGTGTTCTTTTGATGGTATTGATGTATAAAATGCCTGTCACATAATGACATAAAAATGAAAGTACTAGAAAATGGTATATATAAAAAAATGTCATGACTGTCCTTGCTGAGAAAATGTGTAACAGCTTAAGGCACAATATGTAGGCTTCTTTCAGAAGTCTTTAAGAAAGAGTGCAAATGCTCCAAAATGTTATTGCTTCTACATTATACATACAGTATAAAATCCTTAAAATTCTCATATTAAAAATATATATCAAGGATGATCTTCATCTCTTAGTATTTCTTTGTATTTTGGTCCTTCTCTACTTCCTTGTAATTTTTCAGTGTGATCCATACATACCATCCATATCCTGGTTTTGGAATCAGATTTTAAAAATGTCTGATTTATTAAAAATAAAAAGTGGCAAATACATCTATTAAAGAATTTCATTAAAGATGTATAGCATACAGAAGCATGATTTGCCTTTATTAAAATGAGCTTTAATAACTCAGTGAGTACAGTGTCTACATTATGGGTTGGATGACAGGAGGACTGTGGTTTGATTCCCAGCGAAGGAGAAGTTTTTTCTTTGTTACCATAGTAGCATAGTTCACCTAGTGTGGGGTGGAGTCCAAGTGGGTCCACTCGGCACGGCAGCCACTGATTGGCCTATTGTACCAGCCCCGGGTGATTATGATGATGGAGAATTTGGTGGAATGAAGGTTGGCAGGGGAAACCGAAGTACTCAGAGAAAACCCGCACCAGCGCCACTTTGTGCATCACAAATCCCACTTGACCAGACATGGAATCGAACCCGGGCTGCCGCAGTGGGAAGCCAGCAACTAACCACTTGAGCTATGACATGGACTAGTAGTGTAGTTGTTTGAGGCACTATGCTACAAGCCAGAAGGTCGCAGGTTCAAGTCTCGATGAGGTTATTGGATTTTTCCAATTGACCTAATCTTTCCAGCCACACTATGGCCCCGTGGTTGTCTCAGCCTCTAACAGAAATGAGTACCAGGAATATTCTTGGGGGTAAAGGGCTGACAACCTTGCCACCATCTATGAGCTGATTGGCTAGAAAATGTGGGAACCTCAACATCTCACAACCCTATGGGCCTCCAAAGCCTGTTACAGGGATACCTTTACAATATCCAGACCAGCTCTGGAGCCTATCCAGACTCCTGCCCAGTAGATACTGTGGCTCTGTCCCCAGGGGAAAAGGAGTTTGGATCAAACCTGACCTTTCACCTCCATCTAGAACTGAAGCTTGAGAAAGAATGGAGCTGTACCACCATTCCTCCATACACCAACATGCAGCAGCAGAAGACTAAAATAAATATACTTTCACAATTTTTCTTTATTTCTGAACATACTGCTTAACTCAGTACAAAACTTAATCAGCATGTGTCTTCCTAATAATACCATTAACATTGTATTTGAATCAGTGAACCCTTACTGGACATGGGATGCACTGTTGTGATGTGTGTATGTGGTCAGCAAGTCTAGTGTCACATTTGTCCATACAAATATTTTTACCCCCAAATTAGCATCCTGCTTTAAGCCTACATCAATAGGATCATTGTATCTTCCTGGCTCTAATTCTGGTACCTCTTAAGTGAATGAAATTAAGAAGCAGCTGAGTGACTAGCATACTCATATATCTGATATAACCTGACTTAATGAAAATTTATAAATCTAAACCACCAATGTATGTGTCTTTTCTCAGATGGCTGTTTCCCACACATCTTGAAACTAACCTAATCCAAACCACCTTAATGCCATCAGCTCCTTCTGGGCACCTGATTATCACACATCTTTACCTAACGTAAATCCAGAACAACCCAAATTCCTGGGTTTCTGGTGCATATGCACCAAACCTTAACTGAACCTAAAATAATCCATGAGTGATACCTCATGAGCTTGTTTCTTCCAGGTTGCACAGTCCACACACATCCTTGTCTTTGCCTGACACATTCTCCAGAACCAGTTCGGTATCTATTGTCGGTACATCATGTGGCGTAATACACATCTCACTTTGAGTTCGCAGCGTTGCACATGTGCTGTTAATTTTAGTGATATATTTTTAGTAATTTCTAGCTCATACAATTCCATTATTGTTTAGTCATCCTTAATTATCTATCCAATTTGTGTGGAGCTTGTAATTTCAGAAACATTTTCTGCACAAGTGTATGGTTGACTGTTCCTATTCATATGTAAGTGATGACTGTGTGTAATAGATGTATTTATTTTCAAGAGATTCCAGTACTTTCCAGTACTTAGTTCACCTTTGCCTAGACTGGGAGCATTTGTTATTTTTGTTTCATTTTGATATTGATATGGATTAAAGTTAGTATATAGTCTTTAAAAACATGTCAGTTTGGAGGTTGTCACCAGTTGTAATGGGGCTAGGCCCAAGTTATGACAAACATACATAAGTCCATTGTATATGGATGTGGTATCACAACATCTTAGTCATGAAATACCCTTGAGGAATTAATTATGGCCCTGGGATCGACTCAGCCTCTAGCAGAAATGAGTACTAGGAATATTCTTGGAATGTTCTTGAGGTAAAGGGTGGGCGGTGCATAAGGCTGACAACCTTGCTGCCATCTCTGAGCCGATTGCCTAGAAAATGTGGGACCTCAGCATCTCACAACCCTATGGACCTCCATGGCCTGTTACAGGGATACCTTTACTTTTACTTACTTTTACTCTTCAGCTTTAGTACAGCTGGAAACATTTGTGGAGTATGCTTTAAATCATACTTAAGTTCCTTGGGAAGGAGAGTAGGCTTGTTGTTAGTGTCTGAATATGTGTAGTAATCTCGTCCCCCTCCATTTTTACTCTTGAATTGGTAGACTGATTTTCATGAAATTTGGTGGGGACATTGTGCCACTGGAAGCCATCCTGTCATAATATGGAATTTCCAATAGCAGTACCAGTGTAGCAAGTGCATGAACTTTTGAGTTGGGTGCAGCACAAGAAAAGGAACCATGTCTAACTGAGCTGCATCTGTTTCAACTCTGAACCAGTAGACTTGATATTCATGAAATCTGGTATGGATGTCATACCATTAAATGCCATCTCAATGTAATTTTTATCTCATGCATTAGGTAATAATAACATAGTGGACCCACAAACTTGTGCAGTTGGAGCAGTACTATCTTCACATATTCCATGGTTCTGAAAATGTATGTGGTGATACATCCATGAGAAATATGCAGCTTGTAATTTTCTTGTAGAATGTAAAATGGCATAGTACCTGCATAAGGGCTATACTTACCTTTTTGTCTGATGGAGTTTGAACCGTGCAACGGTTGTTCTCCGTGAAGTTCCTTGGAGTCCCCCCCCCCCTCGAAACGCCAGGATGCAAGCCGTTCCTCCTTCTTTCCACTTAAAGTCTTAGTTGACGTCAGGTCAGCTGACCTTGTTCCCCCCCCCCCTCCTGGACGCAATGCGAGGTTTCCTGCTTACGCAGAATGAATGCATTGTTCTCTCTCCCCGTTAGCTTCAGCAAGGTAACAGCGCTGCTTCCAAAATTAGTTTCGTTTATGTTGAATTGATCTTGTGAAATTCTGTTTCGGCCTGTGCAGTGTCTGAAGGGGGAAGAGTGCCCTCACGACGTGATCAAGGTTGCATCAAGTTGTGAGGTTAATCTTGTGTTTGTAATTTTGGAAACGCCAGTAAGTGACTTACTGTTGTAGATAGTTTCCTTTTCATCATGACGCCATGTGGCGTAAGTTAATTAATTTGTTTGGAGTTGAGTTGGCTTAAACAGCCGATCGCCCCTCAGGCATGCAAGTAACCTGTGTATATTTTCTTGTGCCCTTAAGGCTTGCCGAAGTACAGGCTTGTGTGCCCTTAAGGCTTGCCGAAGTACAGGTTTTTTTCTAGAGAAATCGAAAGATGCCATGAGGCGTGCCAATACTTGAGTCTGTGCGGCTAGGCACAGAGTAGTTCTGCATCAACTGTCTATTATGTTTTGACCAGTCCCTGCCCATCAGGCAGAGTACACCTGTATACTTATGTTATCAATATATACATTTATTTATATGTTTGGAAACGCCAGTTGTATTTGTGTATACTTGGGTTGTGTATTCCCTACCAGTTCGGACTAGCAGATCCGTCCAGCTTGGCCCATAGTGCCGACAGCGGTTTTCCTCTCCCGAGATCCCCTGCTCGACCTTGGGGAGGCATAGTACATCACGTACAAGCAACGTTCTTATGAGCCTGTCCCTTACCCATATTGAACAGGAGTTCACGGGTCTAAGTGGGTAGGAGAACTGGGTTCTCGACCCACAGGGTCAAGGGACACGGCTCAAGTTAACTAATGAATCACATGTAGTCTGATTTGTTAGATTCACAGATGTGACAATGGTGTGATACATTGAAGTTACATTCAGTAAAAATTTATATAGACAAATCTGTTCTTAACTAAAAAATGTAAAGGTATCCGTGTAACAGGCCATGGGGGCCCATAGGGTTGTGAAATGTCGAGATTCCCACATTTTCTACACAATCAGCTCATAGATGGCGGTAAGGTTGTCAGCCTTACGCGCCGGCCACCCTTTACCCCCAAGAATATTCCTAGTACTCATTTCTGTTAGAGGTTGAGTTGACCCCAGGGTCATAGTGCGGCTGAAAGGATAAGTTACATTGAAAGAAATCCAGTGACCTCATCGGGAGTCGATCCTGCGACCTTCGGCTTATAGCATAGTGCCTCAACCAACTACACTACTGCATGCCCCTGTTCTAAAGTAATATTAGTAACTTATCTACAGCTGCAGTCACATTTTGTCTTGATCAAAATTTAATCTTGTGATCACATATAGATAAATCTGGTGTAGTACAATAGCCCAAGAGTTGAATTAACTTTTACTGTTTGATTATAAATGTAAATTATCTACATTCGTAGCAACACAAAATGTGTAGGGACAAAAGTCAGTGCAGTAAGAAAGTAGGCTCTAAAAATTCTCTTCTGAATCCCGTTTTATTTTCTTTGAAGGAAAGGAGAGAATGCTAGCAAGAACCCTGAAGGCTAGATGGTGGTCCCAACTCTGAAGAGTGTTCCTGAATTTCTCGTGTTCAGTCATTCTTAGTGGTCATATCATTTCTGTCAGTATAACGACTGGCTAGAGCTGGAGAGCCTGGGTTTGATTTCCAGCAGTGTAAGATTTTTCTCTTCTCCACAGAATCCAGATCAACTCTGGGGTACACCTATCCAATGGGTAATGGAGGCTCTTTACTCAGGCGTGTGAAGCGGGAGGGGCATGAGGCTGACCACTCACCTCAATCTAGTGCCCATGTTGAGAAAGATGGAGCTATACCTCCACTCCCACTAATGTGTTCATGGCATGGTGCTTAACTAATTAAGCACAGGGACAGCTTTACCTCTGCCTTGTCATCTGTAAATGACACAATGTGTATTTAATGCAGCTTCAACAAATAAACAATGTCTTGCCTTTCGGCTGTGTGTTCTCTTTAGCAGTGCTGGCCAATCCCAGGGAGTCAAATGGGAAGACATTGACCTGGCTCTCGAGAAGGAGGTGTTTGGTCTCAGCATGTGTGGTTATTGTCTCATTTAGCAAAGCACTTCATGAAGATGCAAGAAGGACACATGGTTTCATCAAGCTCTGTTGTTGTAACTGCAACACCATTCCAATTATCTGCCGAATCTTGTCAGATCTAAGCATGCCCCCTGCGTAAGTACGAGATAGACCAGAGTTTTCCTGGAATCGCCTTGCTAACTAATAATAATAACTAATGAACCGTTAGATTTAGACATGAGAAAGTTGTTCCCATTGGCTTGTCGTAACTCCAGTGTCAGCGTTGTGTCTGCTACATTACTGTTTCCCCCCCCAATTCTGCTCTCTGAAACAGTGAAACCTGTGTACCAAATTACCTGGCATCACATTCAAGAAGGCTATAATCTTAATGTTAATATACTAAGATAGGAATTTATATGCATCGAATCTTCACGGTATGCTTACTTAAGAGTGGTGAATGCTTTGTTTCTATGTGCATGTTACCAAATGACACATTTAATTTAGTTGACATTGTTAACATGATAAATGGGTACTGGATGTGGACAATCAGAGGAAATGTTAAGCTCATATGCAGTTAGCTAGATGTTTCCCCCCTCTGCATGGAATTTTGGAAAATAATCGAAATTGGGAAAAGTGGAAGGAAATATTCACTCACTCATCACTCATGGAGCTGAACTCTTCTTGAGAAACCACCAGTTGTGCAGGTGCTTAAGAATTTCCCAGCATTTTATGGAACCCGAAGATTCAGTGCCATGTTAACAAGGGCCCTCTACTGATACCTTTCCTGAGTCAGATGAATCAAATCCATACCATCCCAGGAAGGAAATATTAATTAAATCAATTTCTTTTTGATGAGTTAAGGAAACAAAGGATATTATTTTTTTTTTATTTGTGTCATTCTGGTCCGTCACACTAACAATTACAAAGACAAAAATAACACCATCTAATGTGACTATTTAAGTTTTATCATTTGAAGACTCATCACCCCTACATGTTTCGATCCCTACAGATCATCCTCAGAGGGCATCAGTACTTTTTCGGAAACTACTATTAGATGTTAATTATATACACATATAATGTCTGAAATGCACAATGTACACAGTGTTCAACCTTTCACATTCACAGCAGCCTTCCTGGTGTTAAAACTTTATTTTTTTAACTTTCTAGTTCAAGCTTAAAATTTATAAACCATACAGGTTCGTGTCAATTCTCCTATTGTTATTCTTGGAGGTGGCTGATCCTGTGCTGCCTGTCTCTCTTGCAAAAGGAGATTCTTAGTATTTCCGTGTTTATTTGTGGCCTGCTGTGTTGTATACACTAAGAATCTCCTTTCACAAGATAGACAGGCGGCACAGGATCAGCCACCTCCAAGAATAATAATAGGAGAATTGACACGAACCTGTATGGTTTACAAATTTTAAGCTTGAACTAGAAAGTTAAAAAAATAAAGTTTTAACACCAGGAAGGCTGCTGTGAATGTGAAAGGTTGAACACTGTGTACATTGTGCATTTCAGACATTATATTTGTGTATAATTAACATCTATTGTAATAGTAGTTTCCGAAAAAGTATTGATGCCCTCTGAGGATGATCCATAGGGATCGAAACATGTAAGTAAGGGTGATGAGTCTTCAAATGATAAAACTTAAATAGTCACATTAGACGGTGTTATTTTTGTCTTTGTAAACAAAGGATATTAATTGTACATAGCATAAATTTTGCTCAGTAAATGAAATGTATAGTGTTTTTGTTGTGTTACTTCATGAGGGATATGCTTATTCCCTTTGACAGCACATTACTATGAAAACCATAAGAGAAAGGTTGAAGATTCACTGAACGTTAGAAAGTTTGTCTGCTGTTCAGAACAGGAGACTTTGAGGTATCTGTGTCTGTCTGTTGGACTAAAGCCAGATGCTGCTGCCAGATCTGTGAGTTATACACTGGCCCATGCATCTGTCTGTAGGAGTCTGGCAACTGCTACTATTCTGATGTGTGAATAAACATCCTTCATCAGTATCGTACTCATTAAAACTAGAAGAATTTATTATATCAACACAAATATACATAAATGATTTTCATTTTGCATTCAGTATTCACATCAACAGCAGTGCTGTTTCCTTTGAAAACAATTATTCTGCTTTGTAGTGTTGTATTTACAGCACACCCTATTGTCTTTGATTAGAATGAACTGGTTATTTTTAGTCTGTTGGCAAAGTGGAAAGAGGAGGCATGTCTTTGATTGGTTTAATCTGTCATCAGTGCATGTTCCACTGAAGGCAGGGCAGTCAGGCAGTAGAATTCTGTTATTGCAGAATGTTTTTCATAGAAGTCAAATAAAGAAAAAAGTAGGTGATGTGTGCTGTAAACAGTTTTAAATGGTGAGAAGTTTGAAGTTTTAGGTAAGAAGTTGAGTGTGTGATTATATGTAATTATGTTGTAATATGCACAGGGACTCTTAGGCACCTTTGTCACTTTTCAAATTAATAAAGAATGTGTGCATGTGTGCAGCACAAAAGAAGTTCTGGGAAGAACTAATCACATATTTTGTGTGATGTATCTTGGACTGCATAGAAAACAATAAAATTGGGGAGGTATACATAGACACAGACAGTAAGGTGATCTCATAAGCCTCCTTTTTATTTTTTCAAAATAAGGAAAGTAGGTAAAAAAATTAATTTTTCAAAATTTTCACCTATTTTTTTATTTGGGTTACGTGTGAAATATATGCTCACTTTCCTTATGGAAAATAGTGAGAAAACTGAAAAGTGTGGTAAAATTATATAAGATTTTAAGCTTTCACAGTGAATAAATATGCTGAAATCTTCTCAGGTAAAATGCCATGTCAATTCTGAGTTAAAAAACAACATTTAAGACATCTTGTTCATCCTCATCATTAGGGTCGATGTGGTGAATGACCATACATCGCTGATATTTATACCAGTTTGTCAAATCGATGCCTCTTTTGAATGGTGTGCTATGGGTAGGAGGGTGGGGTCAAATTATGCAGTCACCCATCTGACTCTAACCTGTCACCATGTTATGTAACCAGTGTTCTTCCTTTCAATCATATTCTCTACCCTTGGATCTTCCCGATTTGTACCTGTTTACTCACTCAATCACTCACCCATGAAGCTCAGCCCTTCCTGAGAAGTTGCCAATTCTACAGGTACTCAAGAAATTCCCATCATTTTATCTAACCCAAAGGTTCATTACTGTGTTCACAAGAGCCTTCCACTGGTCCCTATCCTGAGCCAGATCAATCAAATCCATACCATCCCATCCTATCTCTCTAAGATCCATTTTAATATTGTCCACCCCCCTACATCTTGGTCTTCTAGTGGTCTCTTTCCTTCTGGCTTTCCCACCAATATCCTATATGCATTCCTCTTCTCCCTCCATTCATGCTACATACCCTGCCCATCTCATCCTCCTTGACTTTTTCATTCTAATTATAATTTGAGAAGTGTAAAAATTATGAAGTCCCTCATTATCCATTTTTCTCCAACCTCCTGTCACTTCATCTCTCTTCGGTCCAAATATTCTCCTCAACGCCCTGTTCTCAAACACCCTCAGTCTATGTTCCTTCCTTAATGTTAGAGACCAAGTTTCACACCCATAAAGCACCACAGGCAAAATTATGGTTTAATATGTTATAATTTTTATGTTTTTAGACAGCAGATGATATGACAAAAGGTTCTGAATTGAATGGTAGCAAGCATTACCTGAATTCAGTCTCTTAATTTCCTCCTAAATCAAATTTGTATTTGTTATAATTGTTCCCAAATATCTGAACTGTACCACATTTTCAAAATATGTTTTGTCTGCCTTTATGTCATGATTTTGCCCTGAATTCTGGTGACAAGACAGCAACATATACTTAGTTTTCTCTGCATTTACTTCTAGACCAACCTCCTTACTAGTTACTACTCCTGAAGTTTGTGTGTTTTTCGTTATGCTATCTATATTATCATTCAGCAGATTCACATCAGCATAGACCAACACCTGATGTGTCCCATTTAATTTCAATCCCACCTGATTTACCGGGACCTTCATAATGGTATGTTCTAAAGCAAAGTTGAATAGCACTAGCGATAAAGCATGTCCTTGTTTCAGACCATTCTGGATAGGAAAACTATCAGACAAATGTTTACCTATACAGACTTTACCATATGTTTTGTATTCCAACAGTCTGATACTGGGAGTCAATGACATTCCTTTCTGTTGATATTATTCCCATGTAATTCCATTTCTACTGCCTATAAAGTGACACAGCGATAGGTTAGAGTCAGCTGTATGACTTCACAATTTGACTGCTTCCTCCTACTGTGTGGTATGCCAGTAGGACAAGGCATCAGTTTGACAGACTGGTATGCATTTCAGTGTCATGTGGTCATTCACCACATCAACCCTGATGTTGGTGATGGAGGAAATCTCTGAAACATTATTTTCTAACATAGAATGGACATGGCTAATCAACTGAAAATATATAACTATCCCTGTAACAGACCGTGGAATCTGATAGGGTTGTGAGATGTCAAGACTCCCACATTTTCTGGACCATTGGCTCACACATGACAGTGAGGTTATCAGCCTTATGCGCTGGCTGCCATATACCCCAGGAAGATTCCTCGTACTCATTTCTCTTAGAGACTGAGTTGACCCCAGGGCCCTAATGTGGCTGGAAGGATTAGGTCAATTGAGAAATCCAGTGACCTCATCAGGAATTAAACATGTGACCTTCTGGCTTGTAGCATAGTGCCTCAACCAACTATTCTACCATGTGCCCTGGGACAGAATTATTTTTTTTATCTATCATATGTCATGTCACCAAAATCCTGAAGATTCGAGTATACAAAACAGTGATTTAGTAATTTGTTTTTTATGTTGTGAATTGTGATGTTTTACTTTTTAATACAAGAACATAAATTACAAGAGTTGGCAGAACAAAGTGCTGAGGAAAATATTCAAACATCCAAAGGATTAAGTAAACAAGAAATATAAGGGTAGTACATAATGAGGAACTTCATGATTGAGGTAGGTATGCAGTAGCATAGTTGGTTGAGGCACTATGTTACAAGCTGGAAGGTCGCAGGTTAAAGTCCTGATGAGGTCATTGGATTTTTTCAATTGACCTAATCCTTCCAGCCACACTGTGGCCTTGGGGTCGACTCAGCCTCTAACAAAAATGAGTACCAGGAATATTCTTGGAATATTCTTGGGGGTAAAGGGCGACCAGCAGGTAGGGCTCACAACCTTTCTGCCATCTATGAGCTAATTGTCTAGAAAATGCGGGAACCTCAACATCTCACAGCCCTATGGGCCACCACGGCCTGTTACACGGATACCTTTACTTTACTTACCTGTTTGGATAGTGGTAGAATTTCTGACCATATTCGGGAGGTGTCTGAAATCCTGTCTTGGACACAGACTGTTAAGACTTAAGTTTTTCATGGCTTATCATAGTTTTGCCAGACAAATTCCAGGATAGTACCTCACTACAGTATGATTGCTTTCCTTCCATTTCCTTTCCAGTTTGTCAGTAATTATTCAGTCATCACCATATGGTCTCAGCTAATGATGCTGTCACAAAATAAACCATAAATAAATTTTGAAAAATGGAGGTTTAGATGGGTTGGGAATGTGACTTCATTGGGGAAGACAAGGAATGCATACACAATTTTTTGATGGAAAATGTCCAGTTGGAGTATCAGAGGCTAACATGACAAACACACAGGGTCGTATGGATTAAGTTCATCTCTAATGTACACAGGTCCTCTATCCACTTCTCATCTGGATGTGGCTGTGCATGGTCCTTGCATTACTTTGGTTAGATTAACTTAAATTCCAATTTATTTTAATTAAATGTACACTACATCTGTTTACATATTTTTAATCATCCCTATTCCATTTTACCTTTTTTTTAAACCCTAAATAAATATTATTTATATTCCTGAGATAATGTATGTTAGCACAGTTTATTATTTTTCGGTACACTAATTTTTAACATTAACTTCTGACGATTATAGTAAATGAGTTTCAGATTCTGCAAAGAGTTATTCCTCCATTGAGTCTGTAGTGACACATTTTGGCACTTGGCTGTGTTGCCAAGTGACAAGTATTTTTGTACTCAGCCTAAAAATACTTCGTGTTTTAATGTAATGGATTGTTTGTTACTGCTCATATATAATTTGTGGTACAATGATACAAAAATTTAAGTTCTGTTTTTAAACTTTTGAGTAACTCTGTTGAGTGCAGTACTTTTTGATAAGCTATTAATTACTCAGCTAATTAAATTCCCTGCCTTAGAAGGCATGTTACTATGCTCACAGAAGCCTACCAGTGCACTCTATCCTGAGCCAAAGGAACCCAGTCCACATCCTCACACCCCATTTCTTTAATAGTATCCTCCCGTCAATTCATACGTCTTCCAACTGGTCTCTTTCCTTCTGGTTTAATAACCGTAATTTTGTAGGCATTTTTCATCTTTCCGATGCATGCCATATGTAGCAAATAGATCTTTCAGCTCATTTGATGCTGTATGAATTCTGTCAACTTTGTAAATTTTTAATATTTTGTAACATAGATATTTAAGTACAGAAGTGAACACGCATTTAACTCATTGCATCGGTTAACATTCCTCATATCTGTGAGGTAGTTGGAGAGGTTGTTGATCTTGGAGCTGGCACGAGATCAAGAGGTTCGCAGAAACACTGTGACACATACAGGAGTATGGAAACCTGTAGTGATGCTGGCAGTAAAATTTTATGAGTGTGCGTTCTTCTGAGTAAAAGGAGGCATAAGCTCTAAATATCGACACTGGTGTGTTTCCAGACAAAATAAGTGTGTTCAGTGCAAATTTGTGTGTGTTATTAGCAATGACGTGGTTTGTGACTGCAGTCTGGTACACTGGTGCGGTGTTTTTGCTGATTCTGCTATCATCTTGTGGAGGACAGCAAAGTGAGTTTAGCATTAAGTTTTCTTTTACTCCTCTGTCAGTAGCAGAGACTAACAATTTTGGAAATATTACCATAACTTGTGATGTTTTTGGCATGTGTACTGTAGCCTTACAGAAATGTAGGTCTAATATTTTATCTCCTTAGGTTACATCCATTTCCTTGTATGTCTTCATGGTATAGTCTTTAAATAGTTAAACAGAAAAAAAACTTTACCTTACCTTTTAGATTTTGATCTTTCTCAAAATAGAGGTAAGGTAAAATTGTCCATGTGCTTAATTAGGTAAGCACTGCACCTTGAAAGATGTATGGGGGGTTGGAGATATAGCTCCACCATTCATGACCTCGGCACTAGGTGGAATTGAGTGATCAGGTTCACAGTCCTGGTACCCATTGGATAGGAGGCTGGGTGGGCCCCAGAGCCGGTTTTGACACTGTGGAAGAGACAAAAATCTTGCCCCTGCCAGGAATCGAACGCAGCCAGTTCAGCATATAGCTGGTTACTACACCAATTGAGCTATCCAAACTTCATTTCAAAAAGAAGTGTAGTTTCATTTGTTTCCCTGGCAGTAAAGTGGGCAGAGAATGACACTACTTGCTTCTCCTAGTGATTGAGGTTAAGAAAGACTGTAGGTAGTGGTTTCTGAAGAGTTCTGGCAATGGCATATAACACTCAGAATTACTGGGTTTTTGGACTTTGCCCATCATCAGGTATTCCACAGATGGCACTAGTGGTAGGCAAAAAATTGTTTCATAGCATGAATTTCTCCAGTGAATTTATGCGTAGGTTTTCATGGACTTGATTTGTTGGCTATGTTTGTTGAATAAAATTTGCACCTCCTTTTCCATTGTAGTTTCAGGCCTGTAAATGCTTTATAACAATTTTTATTGTAAATTTTTCCTATAGTCTCCCATTGATAAAGCCTGGTCTCATGCATTTGTATAGCTGTAGTTAGTGTTCTCTAGTTTTTTAGAAAGCTGGGCTATGCACAGAGTAGAAAAGCCCAGTAATTCTGAGAAAACTGGAGCTCCATCTCCACAAGAAGGTTGAGACTCATAGCAGGCCAACCCTTTACCTTTATTTGCATTTGGAGCATAAGATTTATGTGAATATTATGTTAAACATTATACAGACTCTGGAGTATATTTATATGTGCAATATTTAGGATACTAGATTAAGTTCTGTTAAGGGAGGAAAGAATCCTACTCAGTCTAGATCTTTCCATCAGGCCCATCTGAGTAGGATCCTTTCTGCCTTACACCTGATGATTGAAATGGATCCATTTTTCAAAACTTAATTTTTTGTGGTTTATTTTACAGTTTTCTCATTATCTTGGTGTGTGTAGTGTCAAATTGTGGGATGATTACTGAATAATGGTGTTTGAACAAAGCATTTGTGGCCTAATCTGGGTGCTATCCCAGAACTTAGCCTGGAGGGGCTGTTGTAAACCACAAAAATCCTGAGTCAGGATAGCTAGTCTCCTGGCTGGGAATGAACAGGGCACCTCCCAAATATAAGTATAGAGCATTCCCATTCTACCAACACACTCAGTTGCTGGTTTTTTTTAATATGGCTTTACAGCTGCAGGTACTCATATTTTAGTCAGGGTTTGAGGCTAACAGTTTTAGTTCCATCTAGTGCTGAAGATTAAGAAAGACTGGAGCTGTACCTCCACAAGAACGACGAGGTTCATGGTGGAGTGCAATGCCAGTAGTTTATGTTTTAGTTGAAATTGTAACATAAAATAGTGAATGCATAACATTTTTGTTGTAATAGAGACAGTTATTGAAATTTTCAGATGTTGTAGGTTTGCGTAATGCAGTAGAGTCAGCATAGATTAAATAATATTGTAAATGGATGAACTTGTTAGAAATTATTGGCAATTTCACTTACAATCTACATAAATAAAAATGTAACTGTTCGTTTGTTACCAATCTTAAATCTCCGAAAGTTCTTCACCGATTGCTTCGAAATTTTGACACAACGTTGCATTCGAATAAGCGCGTGTTTTTATATACCTATTATATAGATGTCACACCTGTGACAGGTAAAAACATGCTTCTTTTGTAAAACAAAATTGGAATTTGGAATTCAGAAGAGTCAACCCTATGGAAACGCTAGAAGAGACCGTTGCATGGGAAGTAACAATAGCGATACTGTATCGAATCTCCAAGGTTACAATGAATACACGGAGCGTTCCCACAGAGCCAACGCAATAACAATGGGTCGTTGCGTAGGAATTGCGGAATCAACAAAGCAGCGTTTCCGCGGTTATGACAAAGACTCATTTGCATAGCAGCATCCGAGGTTATAAAAGGGGGTTGAATTCATTCAGTCTTAGAATAGCTGCCGCTGAAGAAGTTTGGAACCTAGACGCCAAGAGATACAGAAGTATTGGCCAAAGAATTATGTAACCAGTAACTCTAATACTGCAAGAGGCGATAATTGTAAAGTGTGCAAGTGAATTACAATAAAGATTCGCTATAATTAATACGGCATAAAGTTATTTGTAGCGTGACATACCCAAACACTCTACATGCATTACTGATGCGTGCAACACGTCACATCCACATCAAATTCGTGCATTGTTTGCAATCAAATTGACCACCTGCTCTCCTTCATCTCCAACAGAGTTATGGGAGAAATATAAATCGCACATGGCTGAAGATATCTTCCTTCGAGTGCACAAGGAAAATTCCAATATGAACATGGATTTCACAGCAGAAATCTACAATGAGGCGTTGATAATGATTGAGGATTTGTGCTTAGAAATCGCGAAAAAAGTTCTCAATCAATTGGGAATGCCATCACCGAAACGATCTGCTGCTGCTTCGTTCAATGTAGAATTGCGTCGTGAACAAAATTACAACACGGGTGATCTTTTGTCATATGTGCAATCAGAT
>NW_019743656.1:4771855-4780636 GCF_002891405.2 Cryptotermes secundus
TTGCTTGCGGAGGATTTCTGGCAAACATTGCCTGTAATTCCTCGATCGACACCAACGGACGAAATAAATGCTTGCCCGAAATGCTCTACTTTGTGGCGACACGTAAAGACGTTAAAATTAACTACAAATATGCGTGTCTAGCTGCAAAACGATCCATCAGCTGAGATATTCTCACATCAATTGCTGGAAATTGGGAACAGAAAGGTGCCGGTTGATCTGACCTCAGGACGAATTTCATTGCCTCATAACTTGTGCAATTTAGTGACATCAAAAGAAGAATTGGTTGAAAAAGTATTTCCCAATGTTCAAACCAATTATAAGAATCACGATTGGCTGAGTGAACGAGCTATTCTTGCGGCCAAGAACAAAGACGTCTACGAACTTAACAATATCATTCAGTCTAACATTCAGTGCGAGGCAGTCACATACAACTCCGTCAACACTGTTGTGGAAGCAGATGACGCGGTTAATTATCCAACAGAATTTTTTAATTCACTCGATCTGCGACAGCAACACGTGGCCGGGTACAGCTAGTCTTAAATAAATTTGTTTCCAAATGAAAGTTTGTCCTGACAGCAAACTGTCATAGTTTAGAAGTTTCCCTGACTTTAAGACTTCTAGTATAACTGAAAAGTTAGAATGGTTAAATATGAGAGCTTGGAGTTAAATTTGGAACATTTTAGAATTAAGTAGATTTAAAGTTCTTATGGCAGTGGATGTGAAGGATGCTGTCTTCTGTGAAGCGATGCCATGTAGTGTAGTAGATGTTTAGTGATGTTTTTTATGAATCTCCTGCCTCCATCTTCATGGTTGAAGTGTAAGTCCAGCAACCAAGCAGTCATTGCTAGTTGCTTGCTTATCTCATTGACTGAGTCTTCAACCCTGAAGATGAACGCAGTGCATTTCTCCTATATATCAGAAAAATGTCTACCAAACTACACAGTGTCACAGAAGATATAATTCTTCATTTTAGAATTGTAGTTTTAATATTTAATTTTTTTTTTATTTAAAAATCCAGAGCCCGAATAATTATATTATTTACTTTTGGTCACCCTACCCTATAATAGTGTATTATCTGTTTCAGTTCGGAATTATGGTGAAACTTGTTTCTCTGATGTTGAATGCATGGATCGTCACATGCTGTGTCAGTCCACAGAAAGAGATAGCAATGTAACACGTTGCTACTGTGACAGGTATTATTTGAAGGTGATGTCATTCAATTAACTGTGCAGCTAAGAAACAGAAGTCAGCAGGCCATTATTAAAGATAAATAATTAAGTAAGTTTTGAGGTTTTCGCAGTGATGACTATGAAGAAAGTCGTCTTCTGGGTTTAGGCGCCATGTATTCTTCGTTTTGGCCGACGTTTCAGAGGAATGTCGGCCAAAACGAAGAATACACGGCGCCTAAACCCAGAAGACGACTTTCTTCATAAATAATTAAGTTTATGTAGGTTCTGAGATTATCATGCTTGTGAATGTCCGGATGTTGTTCTTTTGAGCTATGATATTGAGTAGCCTTGCAGGTAGATACCAGCATTTCAGAGGAACATATTGCTTTGTCATTAGGATGCATATTGCCAGGAACCAGCTTAGTTATGTATGCTCTTTGGAAGAAGATTAACAATTCAGATCCACAAGAAGAGAAGAGAATGAGGCTGGTTCAGTAGTGAGGACAATATTAAAATGGATCTAAATGGACAGAATTTAGTGACATGAAATGATATACATAATTAATCAAAGTAGCATGCAATGGCAGGTTCATGGTGCATCAGTTAGGCATAACACGGGCAGTAAGTTACAAGACTGAAACCTTCAGAATAGGAGAAATGATTGATAATAAACTGATTTCTTTTTCTCCTCCTCCTCCTCCTCGCATATTTCCATTTTAGACAGGTCACTGGACATAAAGTCTCTGATCTCATCTTTCTTCCTCCAATTGTATCTTCTTGATTTCTTGCTAGCTCTTTCCTCTCTTGAGCTCTTTCAATATCTTGCTGAACCTTCTTTTTCTGGTAATCCCATAGGTCTCTTTCCTTTAAGTTTTTAGTTCTGTTATCCTTCTGTGTATCCTTGTTCTATCCTTTGTTTTTATATCACCAAGCCATTGTAATCATTTCTCATCTAACTATTATTAACACATTCTGCATTCAGCCTCATCCTATAAGAATTGCACCTCTATCACATTTTGTTTTTCACTCAGTACTTTTCAAAAGTTCTTACCCATTGCTTGGATTTTGCATTTATTTCAGNAGAAGTCAGCAGGCCATTATTAAAGATAAATAATTAAGTAAGTTTTGAGGTTTTCGCAGTGATGGCTATGAAGAAAGTCGTCTTCTGGGTTTAGGCGCCATGTATTCTTCGTTTTGGCCGACGTTTCAGAGGAATGTCGGCCAAAACGAAGAATACACGGCGCCTAAACCCAGAAGACGACTTTCTTCATAAATAATTAAGTTTATGTAGGTTCTGAGATTATCATGCTTGTGAATGTCCGGATGTTGTTCTTTTGAGCTATGATATTGAGTAGCCTTGCAGGTAGATACCAGCATTTCAGAGGAACATATTGCTTTGTCATTAGGATGCATATTGCCAGGAACCAGCTTAGTTATGTATGCTCTTTGGAAGAAGATTAACAATTCAGATCCACAAGAAGAGAAGAGAATGAGGCTGGTTCAGTAGTGAGGACAATATTAAAATGGATCTAAATGGACAGAATTTAGTGACATGAAATGATATACATAATTAATCAAAGTAGCATGCAATGGCAGGTTCATGGTGCATCAGTTAGGCATAACACGGGCAGTAAGTTACAAGACTGAAACCTTCAGAATAGGAGAAATGATTGATAATAAACTGATTTCTTTTTCTCCTCCTCCTCCTCCTCGCATATTTCCATTTTAGACAGGTCACTGGACATAAAGTCTCTGATCTCATCTTTCTTCCTCCAATTGTATCTTCTTGATTTCTTGCTAGCTCTTTCCTCTCTTGAGCTCTTTCAATATCTTGCTGAACCTTCTTTTTCTGGTAATCCCATAGGTCTCTTTCCTTTAAGTTTTTAGTTCTGTTATCCTTCTCTGTATCCTTGTTCTATCCTTTGTTTTTATATCACCAAGCCATTGTAATCATTTCTCATCTAACTATTATTAACACATTCTGCATTCAGCCTCATCCTATAAGAATTGCACCTCTATCACATTTTGTTTTTCACTCAGTACTTTTCAAAAGTTCTTACCCATTGCTTGGATTTTGCATTTATTTCAGTTGGTAGGTGTCCATGTATCAGTTTAAAATATACTTTATACATGGTTGAATTGCATTGTTTTGCGATCTCTCTGTTCTAAAATAGTCCTTTTATAATCTGATAAATTATAAATTCTGTGGCCTATAGTCCACAAGCGAGCTATACCAACCGAGCGATCGCTGCTTGTTGGCGAAGTTAGTGCCAACTTTGGTGGATAGAGAGTGTCACATGATCAGTGCAACGAATCCCCACAGCTGTTAATTTCGGTTTTCTAGACCGGAGTCACTATTTCCTTGAAATAGCTCTTCAGTTATTCTCATGAGACTGAGTGGACCCTGTCCCAGACCCAATACTTCTCAGAAAATCTGGTAGCGCCGGGATTCGAACCAAGATCGCTTGATCTGTAGGCAGGAACTCTGACCACTAGACCACAGAGGCGGTCAGTGAAATATAAAACCATTTTTAATTCCTCCATTGATCTCTCATTTGATTTTCCCTTCAGAATTTATTTTGCTTCCCAAATAAAAGGTAAAGTTTTCCCTGTGCTTAAATAATTAAACATCACTCCATGAAGATGTATGGAGGTGAAGTATCAGCTTCACATCCCTGCCACTTTACCCTTGGGGAACAGCCCCCAGTACCCATTGGATAGGTCACTTACCAAATAAATAAATCTGTACATGTGTTTAACTTTCATTCTATGGCTACATGGAATTTACCTAATAAGGAATGGTCCTCAGTCACAAATGAAATGCCACTAAATTGTGTGTGACAAATATGAACATTGCTGACTTGAAATTGTAAATTTTTACAGGTTCTACAGTTGGCATGAAGAGCTGAAAGAATGTGTGCAGGCAGACAATATATCTCTGGGGTTGCCTACTCTTGAGCAACAGGATATTGTCAGTAAGAACACGGGGCAGCAGTTAATGTCCCTCACATACATAGATATTAACAAGGAATGAGAAAATAACAACCCATGTTTCTGGCACAGACCTTGACATATTCATAGCTGAAAACAGTTTCCTGCATATTTCTCTCCCAGTTAACAGAGGCTGACTTCCTCAGAAATGCTAGCATACTGATATAAATAATTTTCTCTTATTAAAATATTCTGTCTTGTTGGTACAGTGAAACCCCTATTTAACATTCCTATAATGTTTTCTTACATTTAACTTTCATTGTCAACAATTTTTGTATGAAATTTCCTGCATTTAAAATTTTCCTCAGTTTATAGAGTTCAAATTCATTTCTACCCAAAGAAACTTAAAATGGGGGTTTTGCTGTATTAGATATATTTCCATCCATGTAAACCCTTGAGAACTTTATTTGCTATGAAAAGATTTTGATTAATAAATTTTATTTCAAACTTTAAACATGATTACAACATGTTACTATCATTTTGTATGAAGTAAGAGACGAATTTTTAAACATAATATTCATTAGATTAAATCTTTGCAACACAAGTATTTAATTTAATTCTAGAATAAGTTATTTAAATTGATGTATTGCTGTGAGTACATTTGCATTAGAGTATAAAGTTGATATAATTGTGGTAGCATAGTTCAGGCAGTTTACCTAATCCTTCCAGCTGCCCTATGGCCCTGGGGTCAACTCAGCCTCTAACAGAAATGAGTACCAGGAATCTTCCTGGGGAGTAAAGGGCAGCCAGCGCACAAGGCTGACAACCTTATCACCATCTGTGAGCCCATTGTCTAGAGAAAATGTGGGAGCCTCGACATCTCACAACCCTATGGGCCTTCACGGCCTGTTACAGGGATAACTTTACCTTACCTTTCTGTATATATCATCAAAGTAATATGTATCATGTTACATTTTTGGTTGGGCCGCGCCATAGCTGAAGCAATTAGTCGCTGGCTTCCCACCGCAGCGGTCCAGGTTCGATCCCAGGTCTGGTCAAATGGGATTTGTGTGGAGAAAGTGGCGCTGGGGTAGGCTTTCTCCGAGTACTTCAGTTTCCCCTGCCCATCTTCATTCCACCAATTGCTCCACAATCATCCTCACCTATCATCTTGGGCTGGTACAATAGGCCAGAAGTGGCTGCAGTACAAGGGACTTAGTCCCACCCCACTAGCATTAAAAAAGAAATTATATTTTTGGTACACTGCAAAATTATATATCTTTGTTCTGCTGTGTAAGTGTTCTGATTCTCCTGAAATCCCTTCTTGTGTTATCTATACAGAACAGAAGTCACAGTCTGAACACAAGATGTTCATTAAGATCAGCATTGTTGGACTGATAGCTGTCATCTCAATATCTGTCTTCCTGCTATCCTGCATCGCATATGGCTGCTGCTCTTGTACTCGGTGAGTGACTATGCAGTTTGCTAATGCAAACAATCACATTTTTTCCATGGATATTGGAATACCTTAGGAGTGCAATGTGGGTGCCTTACTTATAAGTTACAATAAAATGCTTACTGGATAGCATACCACAGATGACTTACATTTGAAAGCTTAATGTGTTTAATTCTAAAGCCAGCCAGCCTGGTCGGGATTTTCATGACTCTTAGCAAACAGTCATTGGCAGTAACAGCAGCTGCTCTTCAAGCAAGTGCACTGTCTTCATATTGAAGAAGAGTTTAAATGAAGATCATTTTCTGTGATGTGTCATTATTCAGTATGAGAGATGGGTACTATCATTTTTGAGGACTGTGTCTTCCCAGAACTGTGAACTGTCTTCTGTTGTACTACTAGGCATCATATACAGTAGTCTTCATAGTCATCACCATGATAAATACATGTCTCTCATAGTTACCGTTTGCTTGTAATCCAGGGTCAGTAACACAAAAACAAATGAGCCTGCCACATCCTGTCCACCAACGTGCCCACTACATCATGTACCACTGTTACAGCAAGATAAATTAGATGCAGACCAAGGTGAGATGCTCTGAGCAGTGTAAGAGAACTGAAGCTTCTTGGTTGAAGCCAATATATAGCAGTCAGATTAGTTGATGTTAAGGTTGTGGTCTTTTGAGACATGATGCAACATAGTTTGATAGTAGGGCATCAGCATCTCAGAGGAACCTGTTGCCCCCGTCTTCAAGGTAGAAAATGGTGGAAGGAGGTTCTTCCAAAATGTTACTTTTCTACAAAACTACATGGCATCACATCCCAAGAGACCATTGTTTTGTCCATTACTGTGAGAACTGCAAGTCTTACAGATTAATAATTATGTTGTCCAGAGATATCACTGCAGGTGATGCAGGTTACTTTAACGTCATTAACATTAACCTTGCAGCTGTACTATGAACACGGGTTCAACTCAGCCTCTGACAGAAATGAGTCCCAGGAATCTTCCTGGGAGGTTAGGTTGGCCAGCATGTAAGGCTGGCAACCTGACTGCCATCCATGAGTTTATTGTCTAAAAATTGTGGGAACCTTGATATCTCAACCTTATGGGCCTCGCGTCCTGTTACAGGGATAGCTTTACCTTTCTACCGTTAATACATGTAGGTTAGTCAATAAGTAAGTTACAAATGGATATAGAACTTAAACAAATAAGAGTACTGATTTGAAAAATGCTTTTATTTCTCAACATAATCTCCCTTTACATTGAGGCACTTGTCCCATCATTTCACAAGCCCCTGAAAACCAGCAGCATAAATTCTTTGGGCTGCTGTCAGAACCAGGCGATGACTGGGATCACGAAGGCATACTGCTCACCGCCTTCCAGCCTCAAGGACAAACCGTAAATGCCGACTCCTATTGCAACTTCCTCAGGAAACTTCAGAAGACCATTCAATGGAAGCAACCAGGACTCCTTTACCTATTATCAAACATAATAAAGAAAGTAAGATTATGGTCTTCTGTAATTGTTACCATGTAGACTAGTAGATATGTTCTAACATTACAAAGGAAACTGAAGCCTCCATCTTTTCTACCCTGAAGGTGCAGGTAGCACATTCATCCTAAACTTTGGTTCATATCCAGCAGACTGTAACATCACATCCATGGGGAGGACAGCATTCTTAATATCACTGCTGCAAGAACCTCAGATTTCATAACAAAAGGAAATGTGAATGGGTCTATAATATGTATTTTTTTATTTATAGAAAAGAAGAAACAGTGGCGAGATATGCCTTGTCCCATTCCAACTGCCTTAGACGATGTAGACATCTGCTAAAACCTGTGGAATAACATCAATGATGCAGCATGTTTTTACAATAATTTTTACATGTTCACTCAGGATAAATTGTATATAAATGTAAACTTGTTTACGAATTTTGCATTGCAATAAATTAATATTGTTTATGTCATTGTCATCATTTACTTTTTTGGAATGAAGATGAAGATGATAAGGTAGGAGAAAATCAATTCAAACCCAAGGTAATCCATGTGGGGTATTGTAACTGCACCATTGAAATCATTCCCCTCCCCCTCTTTTTATTTCACTAGACAATAAGAATTACGAAGGAAGAAAGGTTTAAGACACACAGTCAGAACAAGCAGTAGACGATGAGCAGATAGACCGAACTTGCGCGGACAAGGACATCTGCTAGTCCTTGCGTCCAAGCATCTGGTGTTGTTTTCGAAAAGGGCAGAAATAATACTTCAAGGAACCCCACTGAGTTTCTTTAGAAATTGAGAATTTGACTTACAGTGGCAAGCCACTTTGAGAATTCGAGAAGTGACAGTTCCTACCAGCCGTAAGTCAAAAGTGGGAGTGCCAGGAGATCATTAGCGACCCCTCATAAGTTGCATCGTTGTCAATTTCGCTGTTTGGTCTTTTAGGCCGAAACTCCCTCTAAAACAATCGGTCATTGGCCGGAACCAAAATTAAGCCAACTCCTCTTATTTGAATCCGCCTGTCCGGGAAATTAGGAGGAGAGGAGAATAGGCGGATACAATTCAGTTAGGACCTCTGGCTCGGCAGAGAGTCCAGTTTAAGATTTGGAGTCTGCTACAAACTTTTGAACTTGGCGGAGGCAATCCCCGCGATTATACTTGCTTGTTAAGTTAAATAATTCTTAGAAGTGCAAAATTTGGCCATAACTTAAAAGAGATCTAGCTTAATCCATAAGCGGATGGTTGTAAGTTGACCTTATCGGGTAATTTGAGCAAGTGCAACACCGGCTGCTTGAAAGCCAAACTAAATCTGTGTGGATTTATAGCACTGAGTGACTGTAAGAAAAACAATAAAGTGTTCTAGTGGTACAGTGCATTGTGTTGGTTAGAAGTGCTTCACCCTCACTTGTCTGAGCCTGACCCGTAGCCGACCTGAGGAGAGACTCATCGCCAGGAGCTAGTGAAACCCATCACCAGCTTCCACCCACTCACGCCTTTCCTCCTTTATAATGAATCGCAAACCTCACCTAGCTGTTTGCTGGCGCCCATAACATCAGGTCCCATCCTGAAATTCCAACCCCCGTAATCAGCAACGGAAGGAAGAAGCGGTGGAGCCTGGTCAAGCCGGAACCAGCCACGACCTAACAACTTCAGCAGCGGCAGCACCAGGTAGTGCAGTCAAAGTGACGCCGAACGTAAGGCGAACAAGACGGACAGTAAAAAAAAATGCGGCAA
>NW_019743656.1:4780821-4797400 GCF_002891405.2 Cryptotermes secundus
GTAACAAGCTACTATGTCTCACCCTGTTCCTGCAACTGAAGAAAGCATTCTTTCTTTCATATTGATGAGTATATAAAGGATCCAAGACATGTTTGACATAACTAAAAATATACCTGTCATAATTCTTTATAATTATGCATTCCATGACTGTGTCAAGTATAAGGAAAAGGAAGCTGTGGTGAGTTTTTGCATTTTTTTTTGAATTCATTTAGAAGGATTACCAAAAATTACAAATATCTGTATTTGGGTTAGCCAGCCCAATCATTTGAAACCAGAAATTTTTTAATGAGAAGAAGATACGTCTCTAAATAGTTAAGTAGGCAGTTTATATGGCCAAATAAAGATTTGTCTACCCAGTGTGTTTTGACTTCAACATATTGCAATAGGCCCTATGACCTGTTGAGCTACAGAAGTCGGTTAGTGGGAGTATAGCATACAAGAAAAGATGGCCATACAGACCTGTACCTGTCATTTATAAACAATCATATCCGATCTATGGTGATCCGTGGTATACATCGCTGAGGAGTCGGTCGGAAAAGTCGGAGATATTCACGATCTTCACGATAGATGTCCGCGTGTTTTGTCAGTAGTTGGTGGTAGCTGGTCCATGAATTGAATGAATTTTGTAAAGTTGGTTATTGAGATGGCATGTTTTTGGTATGTGGATGCCAGCTTATAAGAACAGCACAATGTTCCTGTGTGTATGCATTAAATAGATTTAGTAATCATAAATGTCAGTTTTGTTAACAATGGTGGGAAGTCTGTTTAGTTGAGAGGTAAGGAAGGAACTGGTTAGTTTTCTCAGTCTTGTGTTGTTTATGTATTGGTAAGAAGGAAGCATGTTTGACAGTTCTTACTACTTACTTCTATTTTATAAGTAGTATACGTCACAGCGTTAGAAGTTAAAGGTTATAAGCTCATTATTTGGAACAGTTTTATGGTAACTAGAACGTAGTTTTAGTGTCATGATCCCCACAGTATTGTCTTGCGATTGTGGTTATATTTAGACAGTTATCATATTACATCGATAGCAGGAGGTACGCGGTAGCGTAGTTAGTTGAAGCACTGTGCTACAAGCCGTGAGGTCTCGGGTTTGATGCCCGATGAGGTCATTGGATTTTTCAGTTGAGCAAATCCTTCCAGTCACAATGGCCCTGGGGTTGACTCTGCCTCTAAAAAAAAATGAGTACCAGGATGCTTCCTGGGGGTAAAGGGCGGCCGGCACGTAAATCTGACAAACTCACCGCAATTTTTGAGCCGATTATCTAGAAAATGTGAGAGCCTTGACTTCTCACAATCCAATGGGCGTCCATGGCCTGTTAACAGACATAGTTGTACCTTACATTTACACAGATAGCAGAGCCAGTATGTCACTGTATCTTCAATAAAATATGTTTGGTATGAAGTGTTTGTGTAACTTCTAGTAAGTGCTGTTAAATCAAATTAAAAAGTATAAGAAAAAGTGTAGATTGTTATAATGAAGAGGTAGGTCTTTGCTGTATGAATTGTTCAAAGTGGATGATGGGTACCAACTGATGAACAGAAGATCCTCCAGGTTGTTTCTATTGTGTACCCTTGTATTCCCATGTCATCCTTGGTCCACGTACCCTAGAGTTGCTGCTCTCCTCAGACTGTTCATTGTATTGTTTGTTCACTGGAGGTATTAATAAGGGGGGTTATATTATGATGCTGTTAGTAGCTGTGCAATATAGTGTTGAATGGTAGTGCATAAATTGGAGAACAGTTGGAAGTGGTTGTGGCCAAATCAAGGTAATTTTCTGGGAGGGGCTGAGGAAAATCACAAAAATTGACCCAGGGTAGCCAGTGTCTCAACCTAGGGAAGTCCCGAGGGTGTTCAGCAAGAGCAGCCTTACTTGGTATATTGTTCATGGTATATGTTTGAATGAAGTGTATGCAATTCATGAGGAACAAAGACCTACTTAAGAAAATGGGTCATTGTTGAACATGAAGTCTTTATTCTTTTCCTTTTCTGGGGGAATTGGCCATTTAGGATCGCAGAAATGTGCATTTATGCAGTATTTCATGTATGAGTCTTCATCTGTAATACAGCATATATTGAAAATGTCTTAGATGGTAAGGAAAGTGACTTACAGCAAACATGGTCCACAAAGTGCTGAGTGCCCCATGAAGTCATTGAATAGCTACCATGAGATGAGTATGTGTGTTATGGACCATCTGATTTATATTGTGACGCATGACACCCCTTCTGCTGTCAGCGGTGACGTAACACCTTCGGAGCATTGCCGTTGCTACGGTAATAGGCCAGTCAACACCCCGCCCCCTCCCACAGTGATGTAACATGGGATGCCACCGTTGCTACTCAGCAGTAAACAACTCCCGACAGCGTTGCTAGGCTATCGGCAAACACAGCGTCAGACAACAGTGGTGCCTATTACGTAACTGTTTTCTGTGTTGTCCGTAACGGGGCTAAATAAGGAGCAGCGAAGACTATTCAAGAGTGAGTTACGAGTTAGCCAGCAGTGAGTCAGTCAACCAGTCAGTTGTAGTCTAGCCTTCTCAGGCCAAGTAATTGTAATACTGCAGATAGCAGTAGTTGTGAGATTGTAAACTAGTGTGATTGTAAGAGCGCGTGGAATAAATTCGCTCTATCCAATACGGCGTGAAGTTATTTGTCACGTTATGCACCCAACACGTGACAACCCATGTTTCTTAAACCCCCCACTGCTGTACTGTATTTAGCATGTATAGCTCAGTTGGTATAGCCGCTAGGTTGGATAACTGGGAAGTTAGGGTTTGATTCCCATTGGGGAAGAGATTTTTCTCTTCTCCATAGTGTCCAGGCAAGCTCTATGGCCCATTCAGCCTTCTATACAATGGGTAGGGGGGGGCGCTGTTTTCCTGGGGATAAAGTGGCAGGAGCATGAAGCTGACCACTCACGTCCATACTCGTATAATGCTGAGGTTAAGACTGGTGGACCTATACGTCTGCTCATCAGTGATGTTATTTGCTGGACTAAAGAGCCACTTTGGCATCACATGTTGGAATAGTGAGAGTTCATGTATGATAGCTGTGTGAAAAGTGGTTCTGCAGAACGACTAGATTGCTGAACTGCCTCACCAACTTTTCCTAGCCGCCTTCCATCTGAGTGTCCTTTCATTGGTTGTAATGGAAGCCTTGAGGCTTTTATCATATTTATATTTGTTAATTTATGGATGGTGACACCATAATGGCAAGTTTGTTTGCTGCAGTCTCATAGAACCATACTATAAATACCATACATGCCAAAATATATGTAATGCATATTTTCTAGCTAAAATATGAATTTCGGGTTCAAATAAGAAAGAAGGTACTGTGGAATTTGTAATCAATTCATCCTAAAGGTGTGTGGGACCCCTTTTAACGTCAGGAGGCTACACATACTGCCTCACTGCAGTCGACTTTGACCCGCTGGCCAGAAGTCATCCCCATCTCGGACATCACAGCCGACATAGTGGCACGCACACTAGTGACCGGCTGGATATCCCACTTCTGTTGCCCACAGACCATCACCACTGACCAGGGATGTCAATTTGAATCTCAACTCTTCCACTCCCTGGCCAAGCTCTGTGGCATTCAACTCTCGCGGACAACCGCCCACCACCCAGCAGCAAATGGACTCATTGAACGTTTCCACTGAACACTAAAGACAGCCATCATGTGCCACGCAGACAAACACTGGACAGAAGCCCTGCCCCTGGTTCTCCTCAGAATCTGCACAGCATTCAAAGAGGACCTGCAGGCATCAGTAGCTGAACTCGTGTATGGTGAGCCACTAAGAATACCAGGAGAACTGCTAACTCTGACTGCTGATCCAGTGGATCCAGCGCATCTAGTCACCCAACTCCACCAATATATGTCCCGCCTCAGACCAGTTACAGCAACATGCCACGCCTCTCAGGCTACATTTGTGCACAGCGACCTTGAGAAGTTACACACGTTTTCCTCTGGCTGGACATGACTCGCAGAACGTTGGAGCCCCCCTATAGTGGCCCCTACCAGGTCCTGTCACAGAAGGAGAAGACAATGCAAATCCTCGTGCGTGGCAAGCCCATCACCGTGTCAACTGACAGAGTCAAACCTGCTGAACGAGACAGGCTGCAGGACCACCGCCAAGACCTTCAACCCCACAGCTGACACAACCCCAACCGCGGTTCCGCATGTCATGCCACCACTGCCTGTAGCATGAACTACATGCTCTGGACGTCACATACGTTTTCCTGTTCGCTTCAACAACTGACCAACCATCTCTGCCAGGGAGTGATGTGGGAACTGCCCACATTCAAGCAAATGTGACAGCGCAAGTATCATTGCTTAGCATGTGCAAGTAAACAGCTGATGCTAGGCAAAGCCTACAACGATACGGACAGTTACATGTTTTCTATATGTCCAACTTTAGGTTATATAAGAAGTTGGTGATTTGAATGGTGCTGTCAGTAACACGGTTATATAGGACTGGATGATGGAATTGTTAATGAATGAGACACAAGTGATAGACTGAGAACTAGTAAGAGTGACTGACATACATACAGGTAGGAGTGCAACTTTTTCTGTACAAATTCCACATGACATGACCCATGATTAATCTGGATCACTGCAGTGTGAAAGCTGAACTAACCACCTGAGCTAGGGCAAGTGTTGACAGAACCTCTCCTTCTCAACTCTTATAAATGTTTCATCACCCAGTTGTAAACATGAAGGTAAAAAAGGTAAAGTTGCCCCTGTGTTTAATTAATTAAGCACTATACCAAGAAGATGTATGGGAGAGTGGAGGTATGGCTCCAGCATTCTTGACCTTGGTACTTACATCAAGGTGAGTGGGCAGTGTCATGCCCTGACTGCTTTATGCAGGGGGAAAGAGCCCCTGGTACCAATTGGATAGGGTGCTGGGTGGGCCCCAGAGGTGGTCTGGTTGCTGTCATTACATTGTTACTTACATCCTTTTCAAAAGTTATTGAAAAGGTTATATTTGTAAGATTGCTCCATCACATAAAGATATATTATCCAATCACCAATATGGTTTCAGGTGTGATTCATCCACAAAACTTGCTTCATATAATTTAATTAATGAAAGTAAAGGCCTTGAATAATAAAATACCAGTTGGAGGCATTTTTTGTGACCTAAATAAAGCCTTTGATTGTGTTAATCAATATGTTCTATTATCTAAATTGAAGTTTTATGCAATAGTAGGGAAAGGTAATGCGTTACTGGAATCCTACCTTCATGGTAGACATCAAAGAGTTGTAACTAATAAGAGGTGCACTCACTCAAGTTGGGGTAAGACTGTCAGTGGTGTTCCCCAGGGATCAATCTTAGGTCCCTTATTGTTTTTGGTATACATTAATGATCTGCCAAATTTTATAAAGAGTAAATCGATACCTATTCTCTTCGCGGATGATACCAGGATTATTGTTAAGAACTTTAATCGTATTGAGTATGAAAACAAACTAAATTTAATATTCAAGAATATAAATGAATGGTTCAAGCCTACCTTACTGACATTGAATCTCGATAAAACATATTTTATGCGTTTCTCAACCAAGAATAGTAATACAATGGACATACCTATCATTTATAGTAACAGTCAGATTGCTACAACCCCTGATATTAAGTTCCTTGGTCTGATGATTGATAATACCCTATCATGGAAAAGACACATTGACTGGCTCATGTCCAAACTGGGTTCAGCTTTCTATGCAGTTAGGGCTATTAAACTATATATGTCATTAGAATCAATGAGATCGGTATATTTTTCATATTTTCATTCTGTTATGACATATGGCCTGATTTTCTTGGGTAATTCGCCCCTCTGCATCCGTATCTTTAGACTACAGAAGAAGGTAATAAGAGTCATCACCAGTTCTAGAAGTAGAGATTCTTGTAGGGAGTTGTTTAAGAGATTAAAAATTCTGCCACTTTACTCACAGTACATTTTTTCCGTTTTGTTATTTGTGGTCAAAAACAAAGATCTGTTTTCATCTAATTCTGAGATTCATACAATCAACACAAGACATAGTAATAACCTCCATTATCCCTCGTGTAACTTAACTGTCTTTCAAAAGGGAACATATTATTTTGGAATTAAAATTTTTAATAAACTTCCACCTAATATAAAAGACCAAGCTCATGAGATGAAAAAATTTAGGTCTGCTGTTAAAATATTCCTATTTTTAAATTCAGTATTCATTGGACGAATATTTTAACTGTGACAACAATTAAAATTTCGGATTTGTTATGGGTGGTAGTTGATAGCGCATTACTGTTATAGATGAAGGTTTTTGTTCATGTTGTATATTAATATTTTTAACGGGTATGACACTACACAATTGTGATGCAGTATGTGATGTTTACTCATGTTGACTATTTCTGTATCCATTGGTGTTTAACCATGTAAGGATTTATGGAATGATGAATAAATGAATGGACAAGAGAAAAATCATCCCTTGCCAAGAATCAAACCCTGGCCATCCAACTCATAGCTTGTTGCTATCCCAGCGATGAATTGAAAACATAAATCTAAAAACCTACCGCAAAAATATCAAGCCTTTAAAAGTAAATTTTTGTTTTAAATCGGGAATGAATTTTGAGAAATGAAAGGACTCTTAATGATTATGTCAGGTTTGCAGTTCTATAGGTTAATTTAATTTTATGTAGATCAGGCAGCAGTGATGAGCAAGGAAACTGGAGATTCAGGAGAGACCAGTGGTGAAGTGTCGGGCCAGAACAGTGTAAAGGATGGTGATGCTTCATCCCATGTTGTGGGTTGTGTCTCCACTGACAAGGAGAAGCCACAAGTGGACCACCTCACACCCTTCTTGCAGGCACAGAAACAAGGTTTTGAATGTGAATATAGTGAGAAGCTTGAAGATGATGTTGAATGTTTGAAAGCAAAAAACCGAAAGAGAGTCGAAGAGATGCTGCAGAAAGCACAGGAAGATTTACAGAAAAGGTGAGAATGGAGGTCTGGTCCATTTTTCCATCTGTCCACTGACTTTGTCTGTGAAACTGCAGAATGTACTTTAATGAAGTTTATGTTTGGTGTCCCTACCACATATTCTGAAATAAATTTCATGTTTGAGGTCATCATACCAGTAACTATGAAGATTGTTTTTTGGAATGTGGAAGTGTGTAGTGTGGTAGATACTTATCAGTATTTTGGATTTACCCACTGCCTCCACCTTCAGAGTAGAAAAGCACCTATCCTGAAGATGGATGCAGAAGATTGTTAAACATTGTTAAATAACTTCGTCATAACAGCATATGCCAGAAGACTAAGTCCTGTGGCTGTGTCCTTGTGAAGCAAATACAGGTAGTTTGATCAGTTACTCAAATTCTCAATGCTATCAGACTCAAAGGTTCTTTAGAGCATACCACTGGTATGTGTTCTGAACCAAAGGAAACCAGTCCAAACCCCCCATCCTGTTTCTTTAAGATCATCTTAATAGTATCTTATCTATGCCTCTTGTCTTCCTAATGGTGTCTTTTCTTCAGGTTTTCCTACCAAAATTTTGTACAGTCTTCTTCCCCGTGAGTGCTGCTTATCAGAAGATTGTAAATCAAATTTATTTTGGTTTATATCAGTTGAACATAAACCCTGTTTTGCATGAAGCTCAAATCAGTGCTAGTTTTCTCATAAATGGGTCATTTTCCAAAAAGACTATACGTTCGTTAAATGTAAATCACATTATGATTTACAGTTTTCATTACAGATTTGTTTTAATATGCTGAATATTCAACTAAATACATGGAAGAACAACTGATTAATCTGAAGCAGTGTAAATACTGGGTAACAGTTCACTTAGATATAATTTTTCAGGAAGGAAAAATGCACTGAGGAAGGCACGGACAAGAACAAGCAGGTGGAGATGCCTGATGACACCCAACACCATCACGCAAATATACTGGAGGTATTTCGTAAGATGACGTGGTTACGAAACCAGAATATTCAGACCGAGTTGGGAAGGTAATCTTATATTTTGGTTGGGAGACAAAATTTTTATGTCATAGATACATATTTAACCCTGTGAAGACTTCTTTAAATCACATCTGCCTATCCTTGCTACATTGTTTAAATGGCTGTGAGTCTCATCTATTGCAGTGCACCTAGAGAAAGTATCTTAGTTCTGGTTCATCTCTGGTATATATCAATAAACAAAAGGCATTCTTTGGTCAAAGAAAGACCACAGAAGACTGTAAAGCTGTCATATTGATGACAAGACAAAATATTAGCACAGTGTAAGCATGAACTTAAATTGTTTTGTGGACAGGGCAGAACAGTTTCTACAGAGCAGCCAACCATGTGTCAGAGACCATGTTACTTGACAGTGGGTTAACACCTCCATTAATTATATAAGGGACTCCTGATTTCAATTTCTGAGGTTTTGTAATGGCCAGCTTTGTTGAAACCATTGTGCTGCAAAGTTTAAATTAAAGGGTAGAATAGTCACTGGCCACTAAAGGTAAACAAATTAGGAAATGTATGCATAACATAATAGTGTTGTGCCCCAGGTTATTAATTTTATGATTTTATTTAATGAGGGGGTGATCTTATGTATAATTTATTAGAAATTTATTATAAGTCTTGTAAATTGAAATATGTTAGGTGAACCACAGGTTGGTCAGCTGGAAACCAGCGTTGAGATCACCTTTAGACGTAGCACATTCCTCAGGCATCCAGCTTCAGTTGTATAGTTTATAACAGCGTTTCTCATCCTGCGGTCTGCAATGACAGCAGACTTAAATTAAATAAAAAATTATCCAAACAAAAGAAGTTAAAATTAAATAAGCAAGTAAAAATTAATTATATCATAGTCTTTATTNTACTGGAAAAAAAAGACAGTCTTTCTAATTCCATGAACATTTCAATGGCCAGACAAGAATCCGGTATTTCCAGGGTATGAGAGTGTGACTGCATTGTCACTAACTTCAGAGAAGGGACTGCACCAATAATTGGTAGCTACAGAAAGACAGATAATAAAAGAAGGGTGCAGTGAACAACATTATGGTTTCATTGCTCCCGCTTTCCCTTGCTGTTTTGTTAGATTTGTAGTAAACATGTTATATACCTTTCAACCAATTGGCTGTTGTCTATTGTTATTTATTACTAAAAGTTTTCCTCTTTCAATGAACGCTCAGTATATCTTCAGAAGTGCTGATTGATAGTTGGACAAAGTGTGTCATGAGTTAACTCCAGTTTTTATACATTTTTCAGAAAAATGGAAAAGTGCCTTAGAACAGGAACTTTGAAAAGAAAGGCAAACAAAACAGGTGATGCTAACCGTAATTGTGATACACATGTTATAATGTTGAATAAATGTGATACTATTAAATTTGAAGAAGCAAGCAGTTCAAAGAAAAAATATAGTAGGAAATATAACAGTCCATATTTGGAATTTGGGCTTACTTGGTGTGGTGATGAAAGTGAACAGAAACCTCAATGTGTTTGTGTTATGAAGTGTTGTCGAACGAGTGCATGAAACCTGTGAAACTATGACGACATTTAGAAACTAAACATTGTGTGAAAAATAAGCCAATTGAATTTTTTTCGGTGATGCTTAGGGACTTTAAATCATGGGCAAAATATAGTTTCGGTCATGGGTTCGTTTAATAGCAAGGCACTGGAACTACCTCTTAAGATTGTGCATAGCCAAAATGGAAACCTCATTCTATCAGGGAAAATTTACTTCTTCCAGCTATAAAAGATGTGGTGAAAACTATGTTTGGCAACAAGTTATTAAAAGATGTTGGTTTGATTCCTTTTTCAAATGACACTGTCAGTCGTAGAATTAACGATATGGCAGGAGACATAGAATCTCAGTTAATCGGAAGAGTTAAGAAGAGCCCCTATAATGCGTTACAAATAGACGAGACTACTGATGTTGCAGATGATGTGCAGTTAATATGCACATGATAACAACATTCAAGACGATATTCTGTTTTGTAGAACTTTGTCAACCCGAACAACTGGAGGAGAAATATTTCACACTCTCGATAATTACATAAGAGACAAAGGGATCCAGTGAAAGAAATGTGTGGTCTTCTGTTCGGATGGAGCTGACGCCCTTACATGCAGGCATAATGGGGTTGTTTCTAAGGTCAAGGAAGTAGTTCAGGATTAGAATTGGATACAATGTTTCATAAATAGGGAAGCTTTGGCCTCCAAAGGAATGCTGCCAGAATTTAGAACTGTGCTAGACAATGCTGTAAAGCTAGTTAATTTTGTTAAGGCTCGACCGTTAAGTAACAGGTTATTTTCCATACTCTGATGAAATGGGCAATGAATATACACAACTTTTGCTTCATTCTGAAATTTGCTGTCTTTCCAGGGGCAAAGTACTAACAAAGGTATTTCAGTTGAGGCAAGAAGTTTTATTGTTTGTAAAGGAACATAATTCTGATTTTGCATCACTTCTTGTTGACAAAGCATGGTTATTACCACTGTCATATCTTTTAGATGTTTTTGCTAAATTAAATGAACTAAATCTCTCCCTTCAGGGAAATGCTGTTCTTGATGCCTACGACAAAATAAAGGCATTCGAGAAAAAAACCTGGTGTTATGGATTAGTTATGTAAAAGACAGACAAGTTGCACCTCTTCCAACATTGAAATCCTTTTTAGTGGAAAATGATATTTCTGTTGATTCTGAGTTTCTGGAAAGGTTTTATGACCACCTCAATTCTGTGAAACAGAATTTGAAACATATTTTCCGAATAACTTTTATGAGAAATGTCTATGGGTTTGCGATTCATATCTGGTTTACAATCATGAGAACGACCTTTAAGCACAATAGATCATTGAAGGTCGCAGTGGGAAGGCCAGTTTTATGGCTCACCCCTCATACTCATAGTGAGAACAAGCTTCCGTTATCAAAAAAAAAATAGTTTATAGAGCTTTAAAGTGACAGTGGGTTTAAAATGCAATTCCGTGATCTTGGTTTGGTCCGATTCTGGATGCCACAGTTGTGCACCACAGTAAAATTGGTGACAGCATTGGGATCAGAATAAGAAATTGGAGTGCCTCACCCCCACTTTCATAATAATAAACAGGTCACAGGGGGTTGTGACACAATAGCAGTTATGACATGTTCGTGCTCTTGTGTTTAATTGCCTCTAAACAGACGGACTTCCGGAAACGTATATTGGGCATAAAGTATGTGCTTCATTTCTCTGCAGTTTTTGTTTGAAACAATTTTTGCTGTGATGAATATTTACCAAGTTACATTTGAGATACACACAGAAATGCACATAGGTCTTTGTATATAGTCTATTCGCTCATATTAACTAGAATTTGAGTGTGTTGACAAACTTTAGTAAAATTTCCTGTAGTTTGAAGGCAGTGAGTTAAGTTAATTAATGGTTTGGGTTCAAAAACTTTGGTTACAGTCAAAGTATATCTAGAACTGGAAACGCATTCCTTGAAATAGGAGCGCTAACTGAATCATTATATGGGGTCTTTTTAGTATAGTGGTTATGGAAGCGTTCCTAACATCATATTTATTACAGTTATACAATAAATAAAATGTCCAAGTAATATTGTTAATGTATTTAAAATTCCTTATAAAATACATATAAGATTACTTAAAGGTCAGTGGGCTCCGGTTCATTTCTTAGTTGTAGTCCACCTTGAAGAAGACATCAAGACTGTCTTGCTAGAAGCTTTCTTTTTCTCAGAGAATTTCTTTGTACCAGGATATCATATCATAAGAAGCTCTCCTAATTTTAATACTGTATTCAAAATTTGGGTAATTTTCTCTTATGATATTCATTGCATCATTAATCTTCTTCATGAATCCCAGAGTAAAGAGCATTACAGGGGGTAGTGTTAAGTGGAGCATGGTTGTACTCTGGTTCCAGATCATGGAAAACAGTAAACACAGATAATATAGAAGAAGTGACAGTGCGGTCAGTGCCATTGAAACGACAAGAGAGTGATGAGTATTTTAAGGGCACAAAAGAAACTAAGAACAAAGGGAGGCGCAGGAACAGGACTGAAGCTGTAATCAGCATGGAGGAATTGGAGAGACCCCTTCTCGAAACAGTTGTTCAGCAGAAATATATGGAGTTCCATCAGAAACCTTCACATGCACCCAGACAGCGAGAACACAGTGAGTATGGTTACAGAAACAGTGAAAGAATGTAATTGAAGTTTCTTACTGATTCTCATTTTAACTGGAATTTTGCCACTTAAATGCAAAGCACATTAGGTTGGTGGTAGTATATTTGCTTCACTCAGAGATACCTAGTTTATTTCCTGTCTGTTATCACTTCAATTTCCAACAACTCTGCTTCTGGCTCACCTCTAAACTGGTCCATTTTTTCAGTTCTCTAGCCATTTGTAGCACTTTGCTATAAAGAAATAAGTAGAAAATGATCTAGATATGTCCAAGGGACAAGAAAAGGTAGCTTCATCCACTGTCGAGTGACACAGAGAACTTCAAACCCAAAATCCTGAGGAAGATATTTCATCAGTGTGTTGCTATCCAGTCTTGGACAAATATAGTAGCATGGACAAATTGCTGATAAATGACCAAACTTGGACAGTGACTTAGCTTGACTAGTTTTTCATGGATTCCTGCACTGCCTTCAGGCGTATATTGGGATAGCACTGGATCTTAAATTAATCCATGACAGTTACTTCCACATCCTTCGCATTTCATTATTCACTGCCATTCAAGTATCTGATGCTGTACAGTATGAATTACTCGCAGTATCATTAAACAAAAAAATGAATAATGGGAAACGTTTATTGTATATGTAAAGGTAAAGTAAAAAGAAAAAAGTAGGGGTGGATGTACAGATCCACATTTTCTTTGCCTTGCCACTAGCTGGAGGTGATTGGTCAGCTTCATGCCCCAGCCACTTTACCCCTGGGGAAAGAGCCCCCTGATTCCCACTGGATTGGAGGTTGGGTGAACCCCAGAGCTGGTCTGGATGACCTGGAGAAGAGAAAATTCTTGACCTTACCAGGACTTGAACTCTGACCCCTCGGTCATCCAGCCTGTAGCCAGTTGCTATACCAGCTGAGCTATCCTGGCTCACTACTGTATACGGAAGTCATTAGAAACTGTGTGTCTAAACAGTAACCATGATCTGAGTTGTCAATGAAAACCAGTGGCATTAGAAACAGCATTTCTAATAGGAACTCAATTAAGAATTTCCATGAATAGGAGATTACTAGGGGCACGTGGTAGTGTAGTTGGTTGAGACACTATGCTACAAGCTGGAAGGTCACGGGATCGAATCCCGATGAGGTCATTGATATTCTTTTCAATTTACCTTATCCTTCCAGCCACACTATGACCCTGGGGTCAACTCAGCCTCTAACAGAAATGAGTATGCTGTTGGGGCTAAGATCCGGCCGGTGCGTAAGGCTGACAACATTGCCGCCATCTATGTGCCAATTGTCTAGACAATGTGGGAACCTCAACATCTCACAACCCTATGGACCTCCACAGCCTGTTATAGGGATACCTTTACCTTTTTACTTACTTTTAGGAGATCACTAAGAAGCTTAAGATTCCACTGAAATTGCTTAAATTTATAACATCGACAGAGTGAAAGAATTTTCTGAAAATTGGAGACAATTAGGTTTTGTTAATTTGAACTGGAACATTTGGTTTGAAAAGTAATCGCTTTGATGTTCTGGTAAATAATCCATTTGTGAAAGATAAATTATTTTCTTTCAGTGTACCAAACTTCACCAGTGCCTGAGTTAACTTGCTGGCGAAAGAAATCTGGTGCAGATCTATTTTCTGATGTTCCAACACAAACGCTAACTATCTGTGGGGCTAAAAGAACTGAGGATGAACTGATGAAACTGGCCATTAAGGAGAGCCTTGAAACCTATGAGGCTGAAAAGCAATTCATTGTTCTCGCCGAGGCTAAGTGCCCAGACCCCTTTTGCCCTAACACAAAGTAAGGAGATTGAAGCATTTAATGTTTATTGTTCTCAGCATAAAATTAGGTAACTGTAACTGGATTACTTCTTTGTGCTGTATGTATGAACTGCATATTAGAGGTCTAGTTTAACTACTCCATTATGGATGAGGCCTTATTTCTTTTTAAGTTGGTTACTGAAGAACGCTGTCAGTACTGAGACCATATAGTGTTGATGGTAGGGTGAGTGATGAATGTGGAGCACTTGGTGGAATGAGATTTGATGGGAGAAACTGAAGTGCTTGAAGCAAACCCAACCTCTGGCCACTTTTATCACATCTTTATTCCAGCTATGATATTGTCTTATATCTGTATATCTCTATTTACAACTGTAAAGGTATCACTGACATGTAAAGACATACTTGTCTCTCCTCTTTTCCCCCTCCTTGTACTGGTACCATCGCTCTGACCATTCTGTTTACTTGGCAGATCAATTGTAATTGTTATCTTCTAACTCCATTAAAAAATTGAACTCCAAAAGATGTTAAGTATATAAAAAATATTGTCGCGTGTCGGGCGTATATCGCGACAAATTCTCGCCGTATTTGATGTAGCGAATTTTATTTCACATTCGCACTTACAATCACCCAATTGACAGTTTTACAATTACTGCTATCTGCAGTATCACAATTAGTACATTCCAAATGCCACAATACAACTGACTAGTTGCTGGCTAACTCGGAACTAACTCGGAGGTAGCTCGAGGACTCGCTCGGAGGTAGCTCCAGGGCTGACTGACTGACTGACTTCGCGTGTCTTGAGATCGAATCTCGTCGGTCACGTGTGTAAGTTCTAATCCCACTTCTGACACCAGTTGTCGAGTTTCTTGAGTTCGAAGCTCGTTGGTCACATGTGTAAGTTCTAATCCCACTTCTGACACCAGTTGTCGCGTGTCTTGAGATCGAATCTCGTCGGTCACGTGTGTAAGTTCTAATCCCACTTCTGACACCAGTGTAACGTGTTTACGTTACTGAAGACGCCGTAGAGATGGTTAATTGGTTTATTTAACAACCTACAAACAACGGCTACAATTAATTATCACAATATTACGGGTTTCCACACTTTACAAACCCTACAACAAAATCTCTTAACACTATCTTCAAGAGTCTTCACGTATTAATAACGCGGGAGCTATACAAGTCTCCCTGAATTACACACTCCAGATATAACTGGTTATCACTGGTTATCGCACACGCGTCTGTAGCTCGTAACTTGCGAACTGAGAACTCGTTGGTAACGCACTGACTGACTGACTGACTGTGAATAGCCTTCGCTGCTCCTTATGTAGCCTTGATCGGACAATTGTCGTCTGGTCCGTGTTGCTAGCCACGCTGTCCGGAGTTGTTGACTGCTGCCTAGCAACCGCGATATCCCTCGGTGACATCACCGCTGTTGATTCGCTTTGCATAGCTTCAAGGTCGCGGGGACTCGGCTAACGTCGGCTCCGCCCGGATCATGTCGGCTCCGCTCGTGACGTCACCGCGCGTTGCGCGTTGCGTAGCTACCAGGATGCGGGGTGATTACTCGCCTATTACGCGAGCGCTACGTTACCGCTACGTGCAGCTGGGGGGCTAGGGGTCAACATGTCACAATATGTACTTTTTATACAGGAGCTTGGATAGTGTAGTCAGTGTAGTAACTGGCTACGGGCTGGATGACCGAGGGGTCAGAATTCAAGTCCCTGTAGGGTCAAGAATTTTTTCTTCTCCACATCATTCAGACCAATTCTAGGGTCCATTCAACCTCCTATCCGATGGGTACTGGGGGCTCTTTCACCAGGGGTAAAGTGGCTGGGGCGTGAAGCTGACCACTGACCTCCAGCTAGTGCCAAGGTCAATAAAGTGTGGATCTGTACATCCACTCTCCCGTACGCTTTCATGGCATAGTGCTAAATTCGTTAAGCACAGGGACAAATTTACCTTTACCGTTTTATAAATGTCTAATGCCCTTGTGTTTTGCTGTATGTCGAACTATAGCAGTTGCTCTTACCAAAACTTCACCATGCCTCTCTCTGTCTCCATGTAAGAGCTCTAGAATCGCTGAATGGATTCTCATGATATTCAATATTGTGGAGCTTTACCAATTTTTTTTTTATTGCTAACAGGGTGGGACTAAGTCCCTTGTACTGTGGCCACTTCTGGCCTATTGTACCAGCCCCAGATGATAGGTGAGGGTGATTGTGGATCAGTTGGTGGAAATTGGCAGGGGAAATGGAAGTACACAGAGAAAACCTGCCCCAGCGCCACTTTGTCCACCACAAATCCAACTTGACCAGACCCAGGATCAAAGCCGGGCCGCCGCGGTGGGAAGCCAGCAACTAACCGCTTGAGCAATGGCGCAGCCCTTTAATAAAATTTACTGACACATTTCAGTTTCATTTAAAATTGGGCAGCAGTAACATATACTTTGTATGTAGACTAGCATGTGTTTCTGCATGCATCTTGAGTGTAACTTGTTAAATATTTGTTGGAGCAAAAGATGTTGGGAACAAAAGTTGTAGAGAAAAGTGAAACAGACATTTTATGTTCGTATACTTTTCTAGAAGCCTCGCAGTTTTATTTATGATATGTATATATATACATATATGTGTATGTGTATATATATATATATATATATATAAAGTAA